>NW_028327175.1:53917011-54220622 GCF_987537825.1 Furipterus horrens | reverse complement strand
TTGTTTCTATTTCATTATACTGCTAGAACAATTAGTTAAAGTACCTCTTGCAATTGTGTCAATAGCATGTCTTTATTACATAATAATGTCCATTCATTTTTAATATCTAACTACCACTGTCTTGGAGTCAAAATTTGTAAAATTGACCCAATCTGTGTATACATAATCATAGGAGAGTCTTAGCCTAGTTTTTTCCCTTATAACACACACTATAACAAATTCATAATTTGGAGCATAGTGAAAAGCTAACCATATTACCCATATGAAAGTAACTTCATTCTCTACTGTTGAAATAGAAGAGATGCAGAATAGGAGTAAACCATATAGATCTATAACTTTTGTGAGCAATTAATCTCGTTGACATACTTGTATGAACTTGCATAAAAATGCCTGGAAAATACGCTGTCTAATTCAGTTGTTCATTAATATTGATCATATGTTGTCCCCAGTGTGTGAGGAGCCACTCAAAGATTACCTACAAAAGTATACAACGTTATTGATTTTAAAACACCCTGAAGCTTCATGTCTCTTGAAAGTCCACTTATACTTTCAATGTTAAGAGTGATATTACCAAGTTTTGTTGTCAAATCAAATAATTGGACTTTTATTAATAGTAATTAGAACTGAAGCTCGTAATCAGCGCTCTCTAGATTTCTACTGTATACCCGTAGTACCGAAAGAAAGCACTATTAAACAGAGACTTTTGAAATGTAAAGCAATTGAAATTGTCTTTGTCTGTCATGTTTTCCTACTTTTACAAGCTCTAAGTGGTTGTTAATACTTGATCTCAAAATTTGCTCTGGTATTAAATTGTTTCCAAAGCTATATATGTTTCATATATGTATATGCTGACATGTTACAGAAAAGATATGAGGTGCCCCAAATACACCAAAGTTTTGGTCACAGAAATTAAGAATGTAGCCATATTACAAACATTTGTTAATATTATAACTAATTAAATTCTAGAACTAAATCTGCAAAAATCATTTATATATATATATATATATATATATATATAAATTCTGAGCATATGTTCACAGTAAAGGGTAGCCATTTAAATTACTTTTAAAAAATGAGGTACATAAACTGGATAACTAAGTATTTTCTTGTCAGCTTACTTTCCCAGCTACTGACAACTTAATTCCATTTGAATCATTTATCACACATTACTAGCAGAGTGCTCAGTACATAATGAGTACCTAATGAATAAATGATATTTAACCTGAAATTAGAAAGAAAACAAAAACAACTTCTGTGTCAAACAGGGTCAGGATCAGTTTCTCTACTATCCTCACAGTATAAGCAACAGTATATGCTATTCATAATGATTATTATTTATTAGTGTGCCAAGACCTTAAAATAATAGCTTCAGTATCGAAATAGAGAAGATTATTGGGTGGGGGCAACACAAAAACAAACAAGAATTTCCTAGGATCTTTAATTCTCATATAATTAGCCCACTTATCACTTGGAGAGTGAAACCTGAAGACTCCTATATGTTTTAAATGTTTCTATTTAACATAAAAAAACCACCTTTTTGTATGTTAAGTAAATTTTGTGAGTTGAGACCATGGGCTACATTTATTATGTTATCTTTATGTATAACTTGCATTCTGATTATTTCATGTTGCTTGTGCTCTAAGTGAAGGTCTTTATTTAAACAGGAATTGTTAAATTAGGAGACTAAAACACAATTAATGGGAGTATACAATATTACGTTTTTTTTTTAAATTATATATTTGCCAAAGAGTTATGATGCATGTAATCCAATGATCTGTTATTTACAATTGTAACATTATTACAGATGTAATACTATTGGGAGACAAAAATATTGGAACTTAAATATAAATGTAAAGGACTTGAATCTTGAAAGCTGTAGAGAAGTTACAGAAGGTATCCTAATTAATTACCAAGTAAAAAACAAAGAATACTTGAACCTTATACACCTGAATTTGAATGTGGTTCAAGCAAAAGGTATAATGATTATAACTCTTTATCGCCTTACTCCTGCTTATTCAAAATGTATCAAACACCTACTGTGTGCTGACCATGACTCTTCCTATGGAGAATATATGATCTAATGGGGAAAAACAACATGTAACCACTAATTTCAACACTTTATCATGAGTACTCAAAAGAGTATATCCAAAACATGTGATATCAGTTTACAGTATAAATATTAGGGGCAAAAACAAGAAAAAATGTCTGTGTGTTGGACAGGGTTTATTTCTTTCTTATCCTCACAGTATATGCAAAACTCTATGCATGCAAATTATGTTATTACAAAATAATATTGGGGAAATACTCATGTTTGACAGTTAATTTTAAACACATCTGAACTAAAGTACTGTTAGCATAGCAGAACCTATCTATATTCATAATATCTAATACACCCTGACCCTTTGCTGATAATACTCTGAAGTATTTCCATTTAGGAAGGCTTTGGAGTCCTGTATTATTCATAGGAATGTGCTTAGTGAATTCATGCTTATTCTGTTTACATCTGTCAAGACTAACATATAAATAAATATATGGATCTTCAACATGGCAAGACATGTGGTTTGATGCAAAGTACGTAGATTTGCAGTCAGGCAGATTGTGTTAAAATCTTGGATTTTCCATGTAGACATGCTGCTTAACCTCTCTGAGCAAAGCTGTTTTCTTTCCTCTAATATAAAGACATATTTTTTAAAAGATACATTCTTACAAAGCATTATAAAGAATACTGTATATATTTCATGTTGCCTAGCATACAAGGCACTCCAGATATTAAATCCTTGTCCCGTTTGCCTTCCCTCACCCTCACCTTTTAAATGAAAATCACTGAATGTATTTGGGTTGGAAAAATACAGCAGTCACAACCTCTGTAATAGGTAATATTTTTCTCAGACTCAGGTGTCAGTGGAGGTCATGATGTACTTTGGGGTGTAAATAAAATGAGCTCCAACTCTCCAACTCCTATCTTTTGAAAGCCCCAGAGGCTGTGCCCAGATTGCTAGACAGGCTTCACCTATGCTCTCAGGAACTATCTAGTGTCTAGGACCTGAGATGCCTC
This sequence comes from Furipterus horrens, assembly GCF_987537825.1. Lineage (NCBI taxonomy): Eukaryota > Metazoa > Chordata > Mammalia > Chiroptera > Furipteridae > Furipterus > Furipterus horrens. Next base: position 54,217,567 of record NW_028327175.1, on the reverse strand, counting down.
TGTGAACTCTGTCTTCAGGTTCCTGTAGCCCGTGGATTCTTGAATCCCTTTGTGTCATGTGCTATAACACCTGCTTCCCTTCTGCCAGGATGAGCTGGAGGAATAGCATAGCCCTTCTTCCAAACACCACACATATGTCTGTGTCTAGCCGACTTGAGTGTAAATTTGTAGATTTGAATACTCCAGCAGAGAGAGTTCACATAAGAGCTGTGAAAACAATGTTCATTTGAAATGTAGATATCACAATTTCTTACGAGCTACTCTTCTTGATATATTACAACCTCACAACACACTGCCAGACCCTCTCTCTTCCTGAAGTATACTTCCAGCTCTGCTTTTGGGGTCTCCATTCCTGGGCTTCCCCACCCATTCCTAAACTCTTCCCCTTATTATACTGACCCATTAACTCATCCTCAATTTATATACAAGTTCTACTTTTCCAAAGACGCAGTAGGCTTGAGTAAATGAGTGTCATCTATCCTAGGATCATATTCGCCCCTTCTTCTTCAAAGTGACTTTAATCAACCACCTTCCTTGGAGTCTCAGCTTTAAGTGCTCCTAATAACTAGCAGAGGCCTTATAGTTCAATTTTTTTTTTCCACCCAACTCTGTGAAAGGGAGCATGGAAAAAAGTTTTCTTTCTCATAAAAATTACGTCACTCTCTTGAGGGATCAGGAATAGCTTATTCATTTTTGGTTTTAATAACTTTTTTCCTCTGAGATATAATTCCTTAAACCCAATTTTCCTCATATTAGATGTTTTTTGGAAGAGAAAGCACTGAATTCTTATTGGGCTTTGTTTTCTCGCTGGCAAAATTGAAAGATTGGAGTATGTGTCTCCAAGACTCCTTATTTGTTTGATATTATGTAATTCATTGACCATAATTGTTTAGATTTATATTTTCTTTAGCACTTGTATGTACAGTCTTTAGTTTCCAGTTAATAAAAATAATCTAAGTCATGTATTTTTTATTTTGAAGGGAAAAGATTAATAAAAACTCTAATATAGTTTTATTTTATTCTCTTTTTCCCTGATTAGTTTATTCTCTAAGGAATGTCTGTTTTTAGAATTACAGAATCTTAGTTTGAAACCTAAATGCATCACTCATAGATGTTTATTTGAGAACTATTATCTAATCCTTCTGACCTTTATTTATTTTTTAATGTAAAAGAGAATGGCAAAGACAACTACCTCATAGGGTTGCTGTAAGTAATAAATGAGATTATCTTGAGAAAAGAATTTGTAAATTGTAAGGCATCATCAAATGTTAATTCATTTGAAAGGATGAAGGAAGTAGAAATTGAGAAAGAAGAGGAGAAAGATGTTTTGTAGCATGATTTGTATCTCTTAACGATAGAAGAAAATGATTCAAATTGCCACAAAACTGATCATTGGTAATGAGCCTTCTTCCTGTCTCAGTCATTGGCAATGTATCATCTCAAAGGCAGGTGCTGGTTTACTTAATTGACATGTACTGCACAACACCACACTGCCTACTTTAGAAAATATATTGGCATGGAGACCTCTGGAGAAAAATCAGATACATGGATTTCTTTTCACTTTTTAAAGTCAGCCCTATCAAGAAGTGAAGATCCAGACACTATTGAGTCATCACATTGTTTCCTAGTCAGTTCTTCAGTCCTCAATTTTCACAAAATTTTAAACTGTAAAACACCAAATGTCAAAGACAGCTATTGGATAAATAGTTATAAATTATTGCCTCAGTACAAGACAACATTGCCCAACCCCTAAATGATTCCTGTCCTTGATGTTCTATGGTACTGCTCAAGGTGATGATGGTGAATTTCCTTTTATTACCATAAGCCTTTAAATGGCTTGGACCCATGCTTGAATATCATTCACTATTTCACTTGTTCACTAGTCTTGCCTAGTGGAGCTCTCACCCAGGTGCCTCAAGTTATCACTGTTCTTGTACCTAACCCTTTCATGTTTCCTCAAGTCTCTATTGAAACCATTTGCTCTTTTTAACTAATCTTCCTCCCAAAATCTGGAATTTACCTCTTCATACATAATCAGACACTTGGTTTAATAACTCCTGCTTTATTTTTCTAATATATATATCTTAACTTTCTTTTCAATGATTTTTCTTTGACTTACAAAGGTGTTTTACTCTCTCCAATTAAAAAAGATGACAAAATTAGAGCATACTGTATATTTTCCTTGGCCTTTCTTCATTGCCCAGTGTGAGTTTTGAGCTTTTTCTTTCTAAACTTGTCTTTTTCCCTTCTTCACAATGTCCATTCTGGATTCTGCCCTGAGTCAGTTCACATCTTCCAAAAATCCAACTCTAAGACAGAATTAAAGGTGCAAAAGATTTATTGGGGAAATGTTTGTGATGGACAAAGAGGAGAGGGAGCAAGAGAAAGCATAATGGGCTTCAGACTGTGACACAAGCCTTTCCCCTCTGAAGGGAAAAAAGGAAGGAAGGAAGGAAGAGTGTATGAAAGGGCCTTGCCATGATATTGGTAAATCCTCAACCATACCAAAGAGACACCCAGAATAAATAATTGTTTTAGAGGAGCTCTGGGTCAGAGTGATTTGCCCAGCTCTACACCCACAAAGTGCTGGCAGCTGGTTCTCTCCACGGGAGACTGAGTACCACACTTACATCACAGGTACCAGTCACTCTGGTAAGGTTACTTTCTTACAGCTTAAAAATGACTATTAGCCCTTCTCTATATTTACAACTTTTGACAAGCTACTTCTTATAGAAAGGCAAAAATTATGATTCTTCAGGAGTATGACCCACCACAACAGTTATCCATGTTACCTGGCCTATATGGTTACAATCATTTGCAAGTTTATTCTTTCACCAGCAGGGCACAAAGCTTCCCAGTGTTCATAACTGCAGAAATTGCCATTCAAGATTAGTTTATAAATATGCAAAAGATATTTTACAATTTGAAGAGCTTAGTAACAATCCTTGGCATAGTGCTAATAGTTTTTGACATGCTTAGTGTGTGTCAGGCATTGCTCTGAGTATTTTATATATTTGATTGTTTAAAAATTTGTATTATTACCTTTTGAGGTAGATTCTATTAGTATTGACATATAATAAAAGGTGATACTGAGACACAGAGATATTAAATAAATCCTTCAAGAGCACTTGGCTAGGAAGTGGTTAAACTAGGAATCAAACCCATTTTCTCCAGACCACACACAGCTAGTTCATTTCCTGTACCACTACTCTATAAAACACCTAACTGCAGAAAGTTGACCCTGTGTCTACTTTAAAGCATATGCATTATGCAGCAATGTCTTTCTTCTGTCTTTCAGGTCCCTGCATTCCTAATCCATGCCATAATGGAGGAACCTGTGAAATAAGTGAAGCATATCGAGGGGACACATTCATAGGTTATGTTTGTAAATGTCCCCGAGGATTTAATGGAATTCACTGTCAGCACAGTAAGTTATCCATGGTCATTGTGCTTTTATTATTATTGATTGCAAAGTGTACAAGTCATTATCATTCTTGTTTGTAGCAGAATAATAGCATCTTTGAACAAAGAGCCTTGGCAGGGGGCTGCTTCTCTCACACTGAATATACCACCTCCCAGCCAAGGACTCCTAGACTGGTCAGTCCACCTCCTCTGCCCGAGCCATGCATGGGAGCTACCCATCTTTTGTTGCCTTTTTCACTATTGTTCACCCACACTTGCAAAATATTGCTCTGATATTTGCTCTGAAGCTACCTTCTTCAAGCTTTCCAGATATAATTCTGTGGACTATGTTCAGAGATGATATCCAGAAATGAAAAGAGCCCTCTCCCCACCCCCTATCTATAAGCTAGTTCCCTCCTTTCATGCATTTTTAGCATGAAATTTTTTGAAAGTTCAACAAGTGTGGTATTTGCACTTATTTTTTTATCCCCATTCTTATTTATTCTAGAAAGTTAAACAAAATATGTCCACATGTGATGATTTCTTCTCAGCAGTAAAGCTCAACATAAATGCCAAAGGAGTGGTGTGGGTCCTTACCTGCTGTAGGGGTTCAGCAGGTAGGGAGGCCACTTTGAGCTGTAAGCTGTCAGAGAAGCCTCTTAGAGAGGCTGCAACTTGTTGAGTATTGATGGAGGGATAGCGTGTTGATTGGAGGGTACAGAACAGGGGAATGGGTGGCACATCATGACAAGTGTGGGGCTAGGAGCCCTGAATAGTGGTAATTAAAACCGTGGTGTTAGGAAGGAGTAAGCCAAAGCTGGGTATGTCAGCCTGCACTAGATTTCCAACCACCAGTAAAAAATATAGTGTGTCTCCTGGCTCTGAGACTTTGGTGCATTTTATACTTTTCTGAAGACTTACCATCACTGGGAGATTGTGGAATTCCTATACAAGACTGTTAAAGAACAAAGGACTTTTGTGCTCCTTACAATGGGCATCTGTAATTGTCTGTAAAAGCTCAGATAACGAATAAAGAACTGAGAGGCTGCTGTTTTTCTCAGCCTGGGTCCTGAGTTGTTAAGGCTGATTCTCCCATATTGTAGGATCACTGCTCAGCTTTCACACGTGAACACCCCAACATAGCCTCAGAAAGACAGAGATGGGAACCCAGAATCCTGGTTGCCTTTTGTTTAGTTTACATTCCTTCAATGCCATGAAGACAGTGCTACTAACTTATTAGAAAAACTGCAGAGTATGTTAGAGCAGTGCCCAGAGGGAGACAGTCTTGGCTACCCAACTTGAGCTCCTCAATTCAGGGTTGCTTGCATATAATACACACACACACACACACACACACACACACACACATCTTGAAATTCCTCCACCCCTTGAAATGAGACAGTCCGGCTACCCAACTTGAGCTCCTCAATTCAGGGTTGCTTGCATACAGAACACACACACACACACACACACACACACACACACACACACACACATCTTGAAATTCCCCACCCCTTAAAATGAGAACAGAATTTTCATAATGGGTGGTTGCCCAGTGTTCAGAGGCAAGAATTGCACTTAAGGGTCACATTTTCCTAACTTTCTCTTTTCTATGCTATATGGCCTCACAAGGGAAAAAGTAAAAGTACACAAAGGCAGAGTCTTACTGTTAGGAATTCTTAAGAAGACAGTACCTGGAAGTCATGTGTAGATCCTAAGGTCACTTAAATATTTCATATTTATTAGCCCTTTCACCCCAGCCTACTGCTGATATCAGTGTGAAGTTGAGGTTGGTTCTTAAACGAGGGGTTGAGAAACTCCAAATCTGAGTTCCAGCTAATAACATCAGTACAACACAAATTTTTTTTACATCTCTGGGCTTTGTTTTCTTCACATTGTGAGGAAATGCTGAGTTGTAGTTATATTTAATAGCCTAGAAGTCCCATTGAAGACATCAAGTCATCACTTATTTGTTCCAATATAAGTGAGGCTGACTCCCACACATTGGCTGGCTGTGGGTTCTTTCAAGAGAACCATCACGTTTGGTGAAATAGAACAAATCACTCTTGTCCCATTCTCCACACACAATAGAAATCCAAATATTTTCTCTTATAGCCTACACTATATTCAAACAAGCTCATTAATACAAAGACTCGCATTGAATTTCAAGGCTTATTTTGAAGCACAAAGAAACCCTCCCCCTTACAGCAGCTGATTCCCCCATAGGACCTTAAACCCATGTTAGGAATTGCAATGGAGAGCCCTAGGCTGAGCAAATCAATTCAGAACTGGAACTTTGTGGTCTAAACAAGCTGGCCCCTATCCTCTGAAGTGCATCACTATTTGAAGCCAGAGAGAATGGAGGGGGAAAAAATTGGATCTGGAACCAGAGACCTGAATTTGAGACCTGACCTTTACAGTTACTGGATAAGTGACCTTGAGCCACTCAATTGACCTTTCTTCAATTGAAGACATATAAATCGAGGAATTAAAGTAGAAACAGATTATCTTCTTTTCACACCGACTAGGAGAGTATTATGACTAAATGTGTAGTTTACTTACTGCACAAAGGTTATCAAGCCTTCCTCTTTATAGATGCAATTGAAAAGGATTATATATTGGAAAAGCAGATTTAGAAGTGCTGGGAGCCCTGAGAGCTTTTCCAGGTGGGGGAAAACAAAAGCAGCTCTTTTAATCCTTTGCAAAAACTGCTAGATATTTGGGTTTGTTTTCCCCAGTGGTAATATTTTTATGGCCCAAACATGCTCTAAAACCTTGCTACTCAAAGTGTGGTTATGCATCAGTATTGCCTGGAAGCTTGTTAGAAATGAAGATTATCAGGTGCTACCTCAAACCAACTAAGTGATCCCCAGTTGACACCCATGCATATTGAAGTTTGAGAAATGCTTTCCAGGGCTTTTAGAAGCTAAAAGTAATCATCTCATAGATTAAGGAAGCAACTTCTGCATTCAGTTTCATAACAATAATTATAGGCAAAATATTTATTGTGGTTTTTGCAAATCAAAATTATATTGAAAATCAAAAAAAAAAAAAAAGAAAAAAGAAAAAGAAAAAGGGAGAGATATATACCAGTTTGATAAGAACATTTCTTTTGGGAAAAATTTGTTTAAAGTTCTTCGGACTTCCATATGTGGGGGAGCTATTTAATTTAGTCCCATATGACAGAATGTGAATTAAATGTCTTTTGTAATAAAGCTAAGTAGTTAAAGAATTTTAAGTTTTATAATACAGTATGACAAATACTCAATGCACAGTTAATAGATGGAATCTAATAATTATTCTGTCAATATGTTACAAATCAGAAAAACGTTTTCAGTGCCAGCATTAGCATTATCTACTATGCTTTTTTTAAATTATAAATATTAGCTTTTAGAACAGTTTTTTGTTTACAAAAATACTGAGCAGAAAGTTCCCATATATTTCTCCCCCTACATAATTTGCTCTGTTACTAATATCTTGCATTAAAATGGTGTATTAATTACAATTGATAATATAATATCAATAGATTGCTATTAAAGTCCATAGTTTATATTTGGGTTCACTATTTATATTGTATTGTTCTTTGGTTTTTGAAAAATATATGATATCACATATCGACCATAGCTTCATACAGAACAGTTTCACTGACCTAAATCCTCCACCTATTCATCCCATCTTTCCCACCCTCCATCCCTGGGCAACCACTTAATTATTATTATTTTTTAACTAGCTCTACGGTTTCACCTTTTCCAGAGTGTCAGATAGTCGGAATCCTATAGTATAAAGCTGGAATCATATAGTATGTAGTCGTTTTCAGACTAGCTTCTTTCACTAAGCAATATGCATTTAAGCTTCTTCCATGTCTTTTGGTGACTTGATAGCTCTTTTTTAAAAACTGCTGTATGTATAATATTTTATTTTATGGATGTACCACAATTTATTTGTTCACCTATTGAATAATGAGTTAAGTTACTGTAAATATTCATGTGCAGGTTTTTATGTAGACCTTAGCTTTCAACTCATTTGAATAAGTATCTAGGAGGGTGATCGTCGAATCATTTGGTAAGTGTACATGTAGTTTTGTAGGAAACTGCCAAACTTCCTTTCACGGTGGCTGTGCCATTTCACACACCTATTAGCAATGAATGAAAGTTCCTGTTTTATATTTTCAATGGCTTTTTTTGTCAGTGTTTTGGGTTTTAGCTATTATATATATTTGGGGGGGTAATGAAATAACATGAAATTGTAACTTTATAAAACTAATAATAATTAGTAATAGTTTTATTACAATTACCAAATTATACGTGTTCTTAAAATGCTGTGATTGATGCAAAACATATATACACACATATGTATATATGTGGTCTGTCCAGAAAAAGTCCAGCCATTGTTAATATAATAAGAATGGTTTGCGTGACATCAATGTAACCTGGCAGCCAAGGAGAGTGGACTGAAATGTGCATGAATGAACAATGATGACTTCACTGTACTAGTCAGTGGGGGTGGTAGACACCTGTTAATTCAGCATGTATACTGTGGCTGTCACATTCAAAATGACTGAGCAAGTACAGCAAGAAATATGCACCAAATTTTATGTTAAACTTGAACATTCCTCCATGGAAACTATTTGGATAATTCAGAAGGCCACAGCTATGGGCAACTGATGATTGGCAGCTTCATCATGACAACCTGCCTACTCATGGATCACATCTTGTGCAGAGTTTGTCGGCAAAACATTAAATCACCAAGATGATGCAGCCCCCTACAAGCCCAGATTTGGTGCTCTGCGACTTCTGGCTTTTCTCCAAACTAAAATCACCTTTGAAAGCAAAGAGATTTCAGAGAATCGATGAAATTCAGGAAAATATATCAGGGCAGCCGATGGTGACTGGGAGGACTGTGTGATGTCTCAATAGGTCTACTTTGAAGGAGACTGAGACTTCACTTTCCTATGTACAACGTTTCTTGTATCTTATTCAATAAATGTCTCTATTTTTCATATTACATGGCTGGATACATTCTGGACAGGCCTCATATCTACATGTATGTATATGTGTGTATATGTGAGTGAGTATAATTATAAGATGTAAATTACAAGATGAATTAAGCACCAAAATTATCTAGAATTTAAACTTTTCAGAAGCATTTTTAAGCAACAAGTTTTGTATTGGAAGGTACATTTGAGGCTGACGTGAAGTAATTATATTTTACTTGTTGCTTAGTAACAAATCCAATGCCTCAGAGAATGATCCTTTCTTTATTCCCAGAACTCTTTGCCTGTCTTACCAAGGATGGCATTCTTTGCCCTCTTCCTTACCTACACACAGCTCTGCAGCCTTCGATTCTTTTTAAGGGCACATTTTCTTTATTTCTGTTCTTTAAGGAAGGAGAGCTATTCTAGATGCCCACCAAGCCCTGAAAGAAAAAAAGACTTCTTTAAAAAAGTGGTCCATTCTATCAGATTAGCTTAAAATAATGTGCATTTTAGTCCCTTTTACCACTGAGAAAGTTGGCTAGAAAAACACAGAATCTAAAACATTTCTCTTTGTACATTATAATAAATATTGTAGATCAATTTGGTCTTAATTTTGTACTATTGATTTAAGGATTTATACAGTTAACAAATATTTATTGGGGCCATGAGTCATTTTATTTTGTAACTTACATATTTCAGTTTTCTCAGAGTTAGCCAATGAGGTTTGCTGTTTTGAAGGTCACTGCTAATTGGATTAATTACGTATTTGAAAATTACATGTTTTCTTTGTTTGGTGGTGCTGGTTAAACATATGGAATCTGGTCCCACGTCAGCCCTATAGGATCAGTATCTTTTGGTTGGTAGCCTGGATATAGTTAAAAGCATGTATGTGATTCTCTGAGGTACCAAACTTGAGGACCACTGGTTTAAAGAATGACCGTTGGTTTCCACATTATACAAGAGGAAGCATGCTGTTAGGGGAATGATTTTGGATTAGACCTGGGTTTTTGATGCAGTTCTATTTTGATCACTTGATGGAGAGTCAGTTAGTACTGAATAATCCAGTGCTTCCGTTTTCTCACATGATAATTCAATTTAATTTAATTCAACAAACCCTGAGAACTTTACATTGTGCTATGCTTTGGAAATAACTGTTTATAAAAATTGGAATTAACAACCCTTTGCCTTGTATTCCTATGCCCAATGGACTGATATTTTTAAATACATTGGGAATTTCTTTTGGTTCATAATTGTTCCCTTCTGTAAGAACATTTTAATTGTAATCCTTTTAGAAAAAAATTGAGTAGGAAGCTCCATTTGGAGCCCAATGCTTTTCATAAGAATTCCACTCTTAACATCATTAATTCTAATAGGTAATTATTATTTTTAAAATTACTCCTTTTAATTTTAGCTCAATGTCCTCTATTTTAGCTTTTCCACTAGAGGATGAATTTGCCCTAATAATGTGTTCACTTCAAAAACTTTACCTGGAGTCATCAGGTTCTTAAACTTGGTGTACATATAAATTATCTGTAAGTACACATAAGCACTCAGAGCCCTCTTGCTCATTCATAGATATCCCAATTTAATAGATTTAATTTTGGGCCCACATCTGTTAACAAGCACCCTAGTGACTCTGACAGTAATGATTCTAGAACACTGGTTCTCTGCCTTGGCTGCACATTAGAATCACTTAGGGACCTATGAAAAATACTGATGCCTGGCTCCCACCCCAGAGATTCTTATTTAATTGATCTGGTGTATGGTCTAGACATTAGGAGCTTTAAAACCTCCCCAGATGATTCTAATGTGCAACCAAGGCTGGGAGTCAGTGTTCTAGAACCATACTGTGAATAATTACTATGCCTTAAAGAAACGAAGCAGAAAAATACTCAAAGAGAAACCAAGCTTAGGGTACACAAATGTAATCTAAACCTTATTGAATTTTGTCATTCAAGGTTTGCTTAATACAATAGAAGTCATCTTACAGCAAGAAACTGTAACTGATGGAAAGAATCAGGCCAGAGGAAGATAATAACTTATTGTTCTTACAACATATCATTCATTAATTTATCTTCAATAGCCAGAGTTCCAAAGCATTTATTTTTTCTTGTTTTCATCCTTTGTAGGAGTCTCACAAAGAACAGTGTTCTGGCAGACATATATAAAGGATATCTACACAGAAACACTATTCAAATACAGATCATTTGTGATTTTTGCAGTGAAATACTCATATTCATAAACTCAAAATATTTGAAAATTGCTATTTCAATGCCAGTTAAAGTTCTTTTTTGTCCCTGTTACTAATTAAAGAAAATCTCATTGTCAAGAAACCTAAACTCTGACAGAAATATGTTAAACAAATTTTACTAGAAAGTTATACTCATAAAGCTGGTGTATTTATACTAATAAGACTGATTCTCTGGAACTGATTCATCTAAGATTTTATAAAGGATCTCTCCAGAAATAGAGACGGTACCACAAGTATAGCCTTTAAAAACATGTTGCATGTAATCCAAATTTCCCAGGTCTCCCAGGTTGTGATGAGCTTAACACAGATTTCCAAATTCTTGTTGCTGTGGCTGCCATTTCCATACCATTTGCCTATGTAGAATCTCATTCTCCCCGGAAGTCCACCTCAGTCCTGTGAGCAAGTAATTCATTTTATTTACATATTAGACAAATATTTTGTGAGAGTTTACTCACAATTTTACCAGGTTTCCGTATGTGCTTAGGAACCAGTACAAGCTCCTGGCTCTGCTACTGGTCCCACCTTGAAAACATGGCTAAGGGGCAGGGGCAGAGGACCTCTGTTTGTGGTTCCCCAGGCAAGTGAGACTGCACAAGACCGGAGGAGACATCTGGACAAGTTGGGCCATTTTTAATGACTTCGGGTTGTACTTAGTTTCTTGGAATTTTAAACTCATGTGAATATTTCCAGAGACCCCTCACATTCTTTTACTGCTTAGCCTTCCTGCTTGCTGCCCTAACTGCTCTTTTATTTGGGGCTCATAATGACACCTCAGGTAGGCTGGAGGACAGGTGCTGCAGCCACACTCTTATTCTCATATTTACTGTCTCTCCAAGGGAGACTTTCTGGAGATTCATTTCACAGCAATCAGTTATAAAAGCAATAGCACCTGCACACACGGGAATACACCTCCATAAGGCTCTGAAATGTATTCATCCAACAAGTAGTGTATATTAATATCCAACTCTGTGCTAAGCACTGTTCTGGACGTTGGAATACAATATTGAACCAAAATAACCAAGTCCCTGGTATAATATTCTATTCTAACAGGGAAAAGAGATAATAAAACTATGACACATATTTACTATACAGCTCAGCAATTGCACTCTTGAGCATTTATTCCAGAGAAATGAAAACTCAAGTTCAAACAAAAATCTGTATGTGGATGTTCATAGCAGTTGTATTTGTAATAACCAAAAACTAGAATGGACCCAGATGTCCTTCAAAAGGTGAATGGTTAAACAAACGGTGGTATATGTGTGTGTGTGAATGTGTTTGTGTGTATATACACCCACATATACACACGTACATATATACTCATACATAGACATTGTATATATATAAACACATATATGCATACACATGTTCATATATACATACTGTGGAATAGTAACTACTCAGCAACCAAAAGGAAGGAATTGTCTCTAGCAAAATTAAGTTGAGATAAAGAGCCAATCCAAAGAAGATATATACTAGATGATTCCAATTATATAATATTTTTGAAATGACAGAATTTTATAAATGGAGTACAGATTAGTGGTTTCCAAGTGTTAGGGGGTGAGGAGACAGGGGTGGGTATGGTTATAAAAGGACAAAATGAGGTATCCTTGTGGTGTTTGAATGATTCAGTATATTGACACAAACCTACAGATATGATAAAATTATATAGAATTACTTACATTCACACAAATGAGTATAACTAGAACTAGAGAAATCTGAAGTAGATCCATGTGTTACAAATCAACATTTTAGTTATGCTTTATATCACACTTTTGCAAAATGCTAACCATTGAGGGTAACTGAGTAAAGTGTACATGGGATCTCTATTATTTTTTATAAGTGCATATGAATCTATAATTATATCAATATATAATTAAATTTAAAAAGATAACAGTAATAATATATAACAACAAGTAATATCAAGTACTGATATGTGTTATAAGAATAGAGACTTGCAGTAGAGTTATTTGAGTGCTACTTTAGAGCATGGTCAAAGAAGTTTTCTCCCATCAAGTGAGCTTTGAGCAGAGACATGAATGAAGTCAGGGGGCCAGCCAAGTAACCAGATGGAGTAGCAAGCGTAGTCCTAAGAGGGCTATGCTTAGAGTGTGGTGAATGGAGGAGAGGGGGCCAAAAGGGGTCATGAGCAGTAAGTAGCCCAGGACCAGATGATGTACAGTCTCATAAGCCACAGAGAGGACTTTTTATTTTATTGTAATTGTGGAAGAGCACCTTCAGAGGGTGGAGAGTACATGAACTAACTTCTGTTTGGAGAATAACTGACAATGGCAAGGAACAGTCTCTGTTAGGGGTAAGAGTAGAATGTCTGAGACCAGCTGTTGGTGGCTTGGACTGAGGTGGTTGTAAGGACTCAGAAGAAGCTGAACAATGTTCAGATTTGGAAAATAGTTTGAAGTGAATTATACTGGGGATATATTATATATATATATATATATATATATATATATATATATATATATACACACACACACACACACACACACACACACACACATATATATATATATATATATATATATATATATATGTTTGCTAGTGAATTTCAGTAGCATTGCAATTTTAAAATATCTTGCCATAGTCCTGGGCAGTATAATATTTATTATAATTTCCTGTATGCCTTGTAACTGATTTTTGTTTCCTGCTTTTAACAGCATCATTAGGATAAAATCTAGACCTTTAATAAAAATAAGTAATTTACACACATATACATATATACATATAAAATAAATGCCTTAAATATATATTATGTTACTTAAGGTACTGAATTTTCAAATTTTGATATTTTTCAAGGACCCACAAAACTGGATACCTTTTGATATATTCTGAAGCTTTGTCTTTCACATTGGCTGAATCTTAATAATAAAATACAATACATTTTAAAGAAAACATTATAATAGAAGTAATATATATATCAAAAGTATTATAATTATGTACTAAATTACAATAATAATTATAAAACAGAACATTTACATTTTAATGGGACATCTGGAAATCACAATTGCCTTGAGTAGATATTTACTAAAAGCAGCTTTTAGAACATAACTTGATTGATTTTGCTCTCACAATTCCTAATTGATTTTGCAATCATGCCATAGCCTACAAGTTTAGAGAAATTTAAGGCAATATACTTTGGAAATAAGTTATCCTTAGCTATTCAGGAGGTTTTAATCATTTTATAAGATATACCTTAAACTAGAACATTTCTAAGAGAATTTTCTCCCCAAACATATGAAAAAGGCTCTTTTAGGTGTAAATAAAGGAATAGCTTCTGTTTCTAAATAAAATGAGTAGTGTTTATTTAGAATAAATAAATGCATGAAGTGAGTTGAGAACAGAAAGATAAAAGAGATCCAAACTTCAATTCCTTCTGTGCTATTAAGTCATATGAACTTGAACTAATGATTACATTAAGCCTTGTTTTTTTCATGCATAAAATAGAAATAACTGGGCCCTGTGCCTATTTTTAGATCCATGTTGTTGATGCCCAAGCAATTTAATATATGTGGTGGTATATATAATTAGAAATTCTGTGCATCCAAAACTATAATTATTATTTCTATGATTGATTGATTTTCAAAATACTTTTTGTCTAACAGTGGTAGAAAAAATGGTACTGGAATAAAACTAAAATAAATACTAATTTTATCTGAGCTATTTTTTAACAGAAAGGATGGAACAATAGAGGTCTTAAAAAGCAAAGTTTTGTAAATAAGAGTATATACAATAGGTAGGGTGAGAGGAGGAAGGAAGATAAGAAGGAAGGGAGAGAGAGAAAGAAAGGAGCTATTATTTTAGCTGTCTCCTTTGCAATAAAACTTCTTAGAAGAGTTATCTATATTCATTGTTTCCTGTATGTTTTTGATTACTTAAAGGCTATATCTAGAGTCTGATCACCTCTACATCTCCACTTCTTCCCGAAGGCACTGCTATCCACTATGATACTCTTAATGATTGGGATTGGCTTGAGGGGGTCACAAGGACCTGGAAGAAGCTGCACGATGTTCAGATTTGGAAAATAATTTGAAGTGAACTACACTGGAGCCATAAAAGGTTTTGTGCTATCTTTACATTTGCCCCTAGTCTATTTCCAAAACAGCTTCCAGAGTGATCTTCTTAAAACACAAATGATATTGTCATTCTAGTTCATTTGAAGTAGGATCCAAGGTTTTATAGTGATCAAAAGAGCCTGACACATTCTGTCCGCAGCCATCTCTGACCTTACCCCCAGCGCTGCTCCATCCTGCTGATTCTGCTTTGGTCACTGTTCTCCTTGCTCTCCTCCAACACACTAAGCCTGCATCCAGTCTGGGGCCTCTGCTTGTGTTGACTCACCTGGCCTCTCCCTAGAAAACCACAAGGTTTGCTCTCTCATTCTTTAGTGTTAGATCTTCGAACAAGCGATAATTCCCCAGAGCGCCCTTCTCCAATGCCCTCAAATAAAATGTAATATTGTAAACCCTTCCTCTACCATTTCTTTACTCTCCTTTACTTTACTCTCCTTTATTATTATTAATATTCCTAACCACCTGACATATATTTATTGTTGTTATTCTCTGCTGAAGAAAGTATGCTTCCTAAGAGCAAGAACTTCATTGGTTTAGTTTTTGTTCTATTCTCCATGTCTAAAAAAAAAAAAAAAAAAAAAAAAGTTCATAATAGATGCTCAATAATTATCTGTTAAATAATTAAGTGAATAACTCAACTATTAGTCTGTTAACCAATTAACCCATTAATGTATCATCTACTAATACCCTATCCTCCATAATGTTGAGCTCTGTGGAAGACAAAAATGAACCAACAAAAAGCCTCTAGGAAACACTATTTGCTTTCAATAGCTTATTAAATTAGTGTGGAGAAAAATACTGCTTTATCCAAAAAGACTCCTATGACAAAATAAGTTTGAGAACACTGTACATTTATTTCCTCCTTTTGGAGATTGTCAGTATTCAATCACTATTGAAATCTCTGGGAGACCAACAGTTTATAAATAAAGATAGATAAGTAATTGTTAAATAATTTTAAAACTTCTTTCATATAGTTTAATTCAATTACCTGGAAGAGAGGGGGATGTGAGTGACCTCATAGGATCAGATGAAGAGTTTAATCTCAAGGCAAAAGAGAGAGGACTGATGAAAACAAAATGAGGTAGAAGTTATTGTCAAATGAATGGTAAACATGTTTGAGGCAAGGGTGGAGTGAGGTTGAAGATTAATTCAGAGATTTTTGCATTTGCACATATACACATTTTAATGCAAATACACATAAGGAGGAATGTCTGTCCATCCTACATCCTGTTTGAAAGCATTGACTCAGCACTTTTAATTTTCTCTGGAAATAGTGACTACATTAATGTCATGCTTCCTATGGTGGTTTCTCTGTCTGAGAGATAAAACACTGATGAGTGATGCTTTGCATCAAGATTATATAGAAAGCCATTTGCCACTTGTTCTACTAGACTCTGTGGCATTATTTGTGGTTTCCCATCAGCATAGTTGTTTCTTAAAGTTGCCTTTCTACATACACCTTCTTACCAGCGTGGTCCCTTGTTTGCTGCCTTCTCCCTCTTGTGTGTGCCTCAATGCCACACCGCTTTAGAGAAAACAGAGGTCCTTTGTGAGCTGCATTCACGCAGCCCTGGCGGTGGATCCTCCAAGAGCATTATTGTGAGGCAGGAGCCAGCAGCTCTCAGAGAAGACTGCAGCACAAAATTCACCTTTGTGGGAGAACTGGGTCCCTAGAACCTGTATTCACATGTGAAAGGTAAGCACAATAGAAGGTGATTCTGTCACAGATCAGATGGCTCTGAATATGTGAATTTCCCATAGCTGTGCCCACTGTGTTGTTGCTTTCTTGTAGAACTCTGGATGTCATCTGGTAGGAGAAAGGTACGCACGAATTATTAAATGCAAGGGTCTTGCATTTGCCTCGTCGTGTACATATTCGATTATGAAGTCCTTGAGGGCAGCAGCACTGCAAGTTGAACCCAATCACTTGCCAAATCTGGTCCTGGCCTACCTTTCCTACTTTATTTCCATACCCCCCTTTATATAGCAAAAGCTTCGCTCGTGTTAGCTGCTTCTGCCCTCCTTCATGTTCCCTGATTGTGCTTTGTGCTGCCTTTGCTGCCCCTATCACTCACTCAGCTATCACACCCAGCCCAGATCCTCCAGGAACACTTCCATGAGCTCCCTTTTTCCTCAAGCAAGAAAGCCCCCTACTTTCCACCTCCTGTGCTACTGTTTCTTCATTCTTTGTACCTTGCTTTGTATTTATTTGGGGATTTCCTGTCATCCCAGGTAGTATAAAGACAGCTTCCACCTGAGTCATCCTAACCTGAAACCGTGTCTTGCACTTAGTGGACACTCAAATATATTTGATAGATTAATGAGTAAGTGAGTGACCAATGAGAGTTCAGTAGACACTTGCTTATGTTTGATCATGAATATGGAAACCCAGAGAAACCCATGGTGAATCGCAACAGAGATCATTGTAATCTTGTCTCTTGCACTGGACCTGTGGATGTTACTTGCCTTATTCAGTAGAGTTATGTGTCTGTTTTGTATACCAGTTTATTCCTTTTATCTAGCAAGGTGCTTGTCACATAGTTGAATGAAAGTGTTATATTATCAGTGTAATTTATACGTTTCATGTAAATTCAGGGAAGCGCAGGCTTTCCTTTTCTGAGGTACAAAGATGCTTCAGTGTTATCAGGTACTGAGACCTGTAAAAGCTGTTTTGCTTGTCTGACATAGAAAAACATAATGTTCAAATCCAGGAGTATTCTATTCTGGGTTCCTATTGCTCCCATTCTACAATACAGTTTTGGATATTTTAATATTTTCAACTGTCTTAAGATGTAGGGATTTTACTGCAAGCTGTTAAATGGCTTTGTGGAATAAGCAGGATATATATTAAAAATAAATAACTATTTCAAATTCTTCCCAATTGGCTCTGCATATGTAATGAGAACAGCAAAGCGCACTGTAGCATGTACAGCAGTAAAGCTACATCCCTTACGGTCAGCTCCAGAGGTACAAGTCAGCCTTTTTCGGAGGCAAGCAATTACTCGAGATTTCTATGGCGTTGTGTATAAATGGTTCACCGAACTTAAATATAGTAAACAATGCATTCCACTTATCAGCTGATAAGGTATTATTTTGGTGACAACGTGGCTAGCATTTCCTAGAATCATTTTCTGTTAGAATGAATTCATTTTATATCTGCAATTCTACACATTATGGATTTTAAAGAAAGTTTCCATGTGCATTTTTCTTGAAAAGATGACAAGGTCCATGTTAATATGTTACTGCCAACACTAGCCTAAATTACATACTGGGTGAATTGACTCAGGTTGCTGGTTGTTATCTCTAGGCACACTGGTTAATCTTTTAAGCCTGCTTAATTAAGTTCCTGAATTATCCATTATTTTTTAAATTTATAAAGTCATCTAAGGTATTTAGTGTATTAGTGTGTTGATGATCTTATATATCAAACACTAAACATACCTGAAATTTCCTTATTTCCTCAGGGATAATTTAACTCATAATGAGCTCTGTTTTTTAATTGATATTTTAAAGTTATAAGTAAAATAACATTTCAATTTCTTTTTGAGTATAGTCCAGTAAAAGTGTAAATGACATTTTTATCTGAAAACATAGTTTTTTCTTTCCCCTTCAGAGCAGTTGAATTGAAGAAAAATATTTATTTCCAGCTATCTTTCTGCTATAGTTTATGGCCTGCCATTCTCAAATGGTTCAGAGAATATACTGAAAATGAACCTCCTGGTCATTTTTTTTTTTTTTCAGGGACTTTGGACATGGTTTGATTTTATTATCTGAAAGTAGAGTCACTCTTTGAGGTTTAAAATTTTTTTCCCAACTTTTATTTTCAAAGTGTTCTCAAGTACAAAACTCAAGAGCCTCAGTGGGTTTTGAAAGCAGACTCTCTTCTTTTCCCCAAATATTTCCTTTTGAAAAACATGATTGATATTAAGTGCATTAGTAAGGAAAAAAAGATTACAGGAGATCAGAAAGAAATACAACACTGAGTTTTTCCTTTCATTATTTGTAATGCCTTCTTATATTTAACTACATACAAAATGGTATTTCCTGCATGGAATTGTCCAAAGATAAGAGGATGTACTGAAGCAGTCCCCACCTGATACAAAGCAGGCAGGGAATTGTTTGAAGAATAGGCTGCACTTCTAGAATATGGTGGGGGAATAATGTGTGTGGTATTTCCTGAGAGTCAGATATGACCGAAAGCCAAGCAGCTGTGTTATCTTAAGAGGAATAGAGCAGAGAATAAAGCCTAGAGCAGTGGTCCACGGGAACCATGGGTAGAGCACAGTGACTTATCAGAGACAGCAGCTGAAGACAAGGAATCCCAGTAATAAGGTGTCTTAAAAAAAAAAAAAGGACAAAATTACCCAAGGAGAGAATGAGCCCACAATTGTGCATCCACTAGTTCTGGGGGTCACTGATGTCACATTTCATCAGAAACATCAATGAAAACTTGCATCTCATTTTCTCTGATGAGAAGTCAAAATACACCAGAGTGGAGGACGTGCTGGAATGAGAGAGAATCTATGATCCCAACTCCTTCCCAGCCCTTCCCTTGGCCACTGCCAGAAAGGTCCCCTGCCTGGTGTCTCTCACACTGGAGACCTATCTGGCTTTCCCCTTGCACTCCCCTTCTCCAAGAGCAAGAAGTTATTGAGAACAAAGGAGCATGAGTACTTTGTCCACTTTCAGCACAATGTGGCTATCTATGTTATCCTTTTTAATTAAATTAACCCTTACCAAATCCACAATTGACCTAAAAATATCTCCAGAGAAATGTGAGATTGGAGAACTTACCAGTAGTGCAATATGAGAAAATGGCAGCTCAATTTTCTTCTATTATGAGCCAAGCACAAAGCATTGTGAGATAAAGCAGTGCCAAACTAATCATATCTAATGGGATATTGTCTCCACAAATTGATCAGCATGATGTATATTTTATATCCACCATTATTATTGATGAACTCACCAAGAGTGAATACCATGTTCTGAGATACTAATGGGATGTTGAAGCCAGCCGTAGCAATTAGGAAGAAGCTTAAAAAATGTTTATTACAACTTTTCCCATGAAAAAAGAAATTGATATGAAATAATACAGGGTGGGGAAGAAGTAGGTTTACAGCTGTTTGTATGGAAAATAATACAATAATTAATAATAATACAAGAATAAAACTCTTTGTTTCAATACTCATAACTGTAAACCTATGTTTGTCCTACCCTGTATATAGAATATATTCATATAATAATAATTATATATAATTTAAAAATACTTAACTGTGCATATATTGGGAGTGCATATCACTCAAGAGTTTTGAGACCATGGGTAAGTAAGGATTAGAGATTATTGGAATTTTTTTGAAAGAAAAAATACTTACAAAAAACAACTCATGTAAGCTTGTACTTGTAAGAGCAACAACAACAAAATGAATGTCATTATTTTTATGTTAACCCATTCTCTGCTTCTAGCTAAACCAAAAGGGACCATTTTTACCTATAAATTTGTAATCTACTTATGATTATTGAAACAATATAAAACCTTAATAAGAGGGATTTATGCAGCCCCAGGAGGAATATTGTGAGACAGTCTACTCTTTGGCTTTCATACAGTGATTTAAGAGGAGCTTACTTATAAATGCACTGTTCATTTTTACTGGATAGTTAGTTGCCCTTTAAGTTTTTTTGTTAATGGAAGTTTCTACCCATTAATTTATATGGCAGAAAGTGGTTCTCTGGAGGTGCCCATGGCTAAAATGTTTCCACTTGGCTGTGCACATACAGGCAACTGGAATATCATTAAAATACAATAAAAATGTACAGTTTTAGTGTTGTTTGTTTCTTTGTTATAAGCACCAGAGGGGATAATTTGATATGTTTTGTAATAAATGAGTTTTGTGGGGGAAAAAACCCTATATATTTGGGAGAGTAGAGTATGATTACTAGATCAATATCCTATATACTGAAAATGAAACCGAAATGCAAAAGCATGGAATGACATAATTGAATTCCTTGATCTAAAGGTCGCAAAAATTAAGGTAAACACCCTCTTACAGAAAATGGAAAATTTATTGCAAATACTTTTTTTTTCCAAGGTGATGGTTTTTCTACAGATCTTAAGATGAAAGGTTTCTGGACATAATACCAAAAAATTTTATATTTATCATTCCTTCATTTTTAACTACTTAATTTTACCATATAATTCAGGGATACATAGCAAACAGATGCAAAACTCACTTTATAATAAGGTAGTATACTCGTCGTCGTCGGCAGCCGTCCGTCTCGAGAGACGATGGTGTAGCTTCTTAAGAGTCTATCTGCACCGCCGAGAATGGTTGTGCAGTCTGACTCGGGAGTGACACGGTATCTGTCTCCTCCCGTGTTGAATCGACATCTTGTGATGACGCTGGAGTGTCCTCTCCAGTGAAGCTGAAGCTACAGAGCCTGGGCAGGGTGATATGGAGGGTCTGCTGTTGCCCATGCAGCAGACCCCCCCTCTCTTCGCAGCTGAAGGGTCCAAGGGAAAGACGGAGTCAATACAGCTTGGCTTCAGGTGCGCCGCAGGAGTTGCCGGTGTTGACTACAACGTCAAACCGCCTTAGGGACTCCGGCTCCGGATTTTCTGTCGGGGTTTACTCCCTTAGCCTTTCCCCTGAAGAGGTATGCCGCAAGGCCGCAGAGGTTTTTTTGGAGTCAGAGTTTTCCTTCTCTGATGTACCCTGACTGGAAGATCGAACCAGCGACACTTAGCTCGCAGGCCGACGCTCAATCCACTGAGCTAAACCAGCCAGGGCAAAAGGTAGTATACTATGCACTACATAACTGAAATGTAAGTGTTCTTGTATATGCTGGAAGCACTTTAAAATTATGTTTTAGTAATTGATGTGTTTCCATGTTGATGTTCTGAATGTTCTTTATTTCTCCCAGATATTCTATTCTGTAGCATAATTCAGGGCATGTCTCTGAGAAAAAGCTAACATTTATAGATATGTATGAATGCAGCTGGATTTTTGTGTGTTTTGCTAGTGGGAATTGGATAAATTATTTTCCCAGTATTCACTTTAATTTCCTCCAGTGCATATATTATTCTTTAAAATATCAGAGTAGTGTTCACTTCCAGAGTTAAAAAGGAAATTGGTAAAATCCTTAAGGTTAGCTCTTTTTATGAATTGTTATATAAAAGTAGAGAAATGAGAATACTAAAGTATTATTTGACTCTGACCAATATAATTGATAGATTTATAAACCAGTCAGGTTTTAATTTATTTTTGCTTTTACATACTATGACAAAAATATATTATTTTTTAAAAATATTTTCTCATATGTAATGAAGGTTGTTGTGCCTAACATTTTTGCATGTATACTACTTTAATACTTTATATACAGCATGCTGCTTCATTAGAGCAACACTTCTTTGTTCAGTAATATATTCTAGCTATCATGGTCTACAAAATTTTTGAAACATCCATTTTTATTTGTCACCAAAGTATGCAGTATTCTAAGGCTTTAATTAACTTTTCTGAATATTTATGCACTTAGTAACTTATGCATTTAGCTTTATATTTGCTATTATTTTTAATTCATAAGACATCTCTATAAGAACTTTCAATGGAAAAACAAATTTGTCCACAAGAAATCAGAAGAATTAAAAATATTCATAATTTCCACTAGCTTCCTTACAATAGATCATTCAGATTGACAGCCCTGTTGCTGCCAAAAACACTGAGTTATACAATGTGGGCAGACAGGAAAGGGCCCAAAAAATTGATTTAGGAAGAACACAGTACCAGATTTTGTAATTTAAAAAATTATGTTGATATGTGCAGAATGTGAACATTCTAAAAAACAGAGTTTGAGCACATAATGCCAGAACTTATGTACTGTGGGTGTGTGTGTGTGTTCTAGATATTTTTTGAAGATTTTGGACATCTCATCTCCCAACACCCCCCCTTTTTTATCTTGATTCTTCATAATAGTTTAAATGTTATTTATTGGGCAACTTGTTTTACATCTGGAATGCATGAAAAATTGTTTCAGAATTAATAATATGAGTAAATCTCTTATTTCATATAAAGAAAGAATCAAAATCTTATTTAGACATTCTTGCCAAATATCCTTCAGCTTTTTAGTAGAATCAAAATGGTATTAAAAAAGATTCTTTATTAAGAATCTGCTATTCTTTCTTCTAAGGAGACATATAGAAAAAAAAATCTTGATTGTGGTTAATTCCTGGCATAAAATTTTTGATATTGATGGCACTGGAGAAGGAGAAAGTCCAGTTGTGTTTAATGCCTTCTCTTTTTCTCTTTCTATCTCTATGACCTGTGGTGATGGTACTTTGGTCTGATGTCACAAATGAATATAAGTTGAATTTGATCTAGTGGATGCTAGATTTTAAAAAAGAAAAACTTCTCCCGAAGCTTTCCTAACAAGTCTCTGGAACTAAGCTTATTGCTCTCTTAGGGAATATGCTATCCTGTAACTTTTCTGAACAGACAAAAGAAATGATTTTATGTGTGGAGCTGCCACCTTTCCCAGAAGGCAATCTTCAAGTCAAGGGGCTGTACTAGAAGCTTGATTTCCCAGTGCTTATAAGTGTCTTCATTAACAATCTTGGAGAAAAGAGTAAAGATTTCAGTTAAATTGTTTGGAAGAAGATGTCCTAATGGATTGTCTCCTTTTTGTTCCCATGTTTTCACCTAATTTTACATTATATATAATTTAAATTTAGCCTTTCAAGGTGGCACACTGAACATAAATACTTATCATACCTTTATTCTCAGATCTCATTGAAGAGACAGTCGTCGTCGGCAGCCGTCCGTCTCGAGAGACGATGGTGTAGCTTCTTAAGAGTCTATCTGCACCGCCGAGAATGGCTGTGCAGTCCGACTCGGGAGTGACACGGTATCTGTCTCCTCCCGTGTTGAATCGACATCTTGTGATGACGCTGAAGCTACAGAGCCTGGGCAGGGTAATATGGAGGGTCTGCTGTTGCCCATGCAGCAGACCCCCCCTCTCTTCGCAGCTGAAGGGTCCAAGGGAAAGACGGAGTCGATACAGCTTGGGTTCAGGTGCGCCGCAGGAGTTGCCGGTGTTGACTACAACGTCAAACCGCCTTAGGGACTCCGGCTCCGGATTTTCTGTCGGGGTTTACTCCCTTAGCCTTTCCCCTGAAGAGGTATGCCGCAAGGCAGCGGAGGTTTTTTGGAGTCAGAGTTTTCCTTCTCTGATGTACCCCGACTGGAAGATCGAACCAGCGACACTTAGCTCGCAGGCCGACGCTCAATCCACTGAGCTAAACCAGCCAGGGCAATGAAGAGACAGTGAAGGTTAAGTAAAATAAAAGAAAGGGAATATATTTTTAATAGTCTTAAAATAATGAGTAGGGACTAGTAGCAAGCACCCAAAGATTTTTGACTTTTCTAGATGAATAAATATGGGAAAGAATCATGCTGATAGAGAAGGGGGCCAAGAGCCTACATCCCTGACCTGGAATAGTTTGAATAAAGGGAGGGCTGTTCTTCTCCTAGTAGAAGAATGCAAGCTAAGAGTCAGCTGGTACAGAAAAATGAGTGGACAGAAATCAAGTGAGTTCATTAAGAACTTGTTAGAACAAAAATCTCAGTTGCTCACCTTTTTCTTTCACTATCCCCTTACATACAAAGCATGATTTTTAAGGCTAAAACTTGAAAGACTGCTGTCTAAAAACCGTAACAGTTTTCTTGGAGAAAGATTGGGTTCCCGTTGTGGAAGTAGGCATGACTGATTAAAATTTGTTTTATTTTGAAAGATGGAGGTAGCCACATTTCCAGCTCCCTACTTATGCTCTGCATATGTCAAATCTATAGTCAGCCCTTTCATGCAACAGAGAAGACTGCTGGTGAAAATAAACTTATAAAAAGATTGGTTAAGTATATTAATTAATCAAGTTTTCCATTCATGTAAGTAGACAAAGATCACTAGTCATTTGAAGTCAACAGTATAGTACAGAAGGTCCAAAATGAACACATACAAAAGAATAATTCATGTAACAGAGAGACCTTTTAAATCATCTTAATTAGAAACATAAAAAAAATTACATTTATAAAAGAGAATATGTTACTTCATAAAAAGGTTCATAGATATGAAAAATATGACTGGAAGAATTTTTTAAATGCGATAAGAGAATAAAGTCAGATAAATCTTTCAAAATTTAGATTAAATATAATAATCTCCTTAGCTTTTATTTAGTTATTATGTTTCTAACATAATATATGTATATATGTATATGTATGTGTATATATATAAATATAAAACATGGAAAAATCAATTTAAGAACTTCAACATATACTAATTTCATAGTTCTGAGGAGAATAGAGAAACTGGAGATAATAACAAGTGAGACTTCATATAGAAATAAATTAATGAATACTAACTCAATTAACAAAAAACAAGATATATCCAGACAAATTCTAATGAAACCAGGGTAAAGATAAAATTTCAAAACCCCTAAAAGAAACAAAAATGAACCCTAAATGAAACCCAAAGATGCAAAATCGATATTGGCTTTATACTTCTGAGACAGCAATTGCATATTTGAAGTCAATGAAGAAATGAGTGTACCTTTACATTTCTGGAGAAACATGAATTTGAACCTAGACTTCTATTAAGTGAAATTTTATTCAAGTGTGGGGACAATTTTTAAAGCAAAAGATCAACATAATGTTTTCTTACTCCTTTCATGAATATTATCTGAAGATATTCTATGGCAAATGAAAAGAAGATAAGAAAAAGAAGAAACAGAGGATTCAGGAAAAAAACAGAACTGAGGGGAAAAAGGGAAAGAAATCCCAGGATGTAAATGGCAGCAGGCCTGGAAAGCAATCAGCGCAAGTCAGAATAGTTAATCAGAGAGCAGGAGAACTTCTTTAAGAAGCACGGAAATACATTTCAGTCGAAATATGGAAAGATTGTGATTGTATGGTGAATACGTTTGTACTTATTTCAACAAAAAAACCAGAAAGACAGCGTAGGGAAAAATAAGAGAAAAAACCTCTTTTTAAATACAAAACATCTAGAGGGAAGATGATTATGAACGATTGATAGAACATAGCAAAAGGAAGTCCATTTGATTGTGTTGCTAGACTAGCCACCATGGTGTGGCACATTTTTCCTGAACCACAATGTTTGGACTTGGTTCCACAGTGAATAGCATTTACATAATAATGGTAATATAAATACTCTTCAATTTCCAATTTTTTGCAATCAATTATATACAATAAAAATTAATATACAGATGGTATTATTGCCACAACTTTTCATTCTTTCCTGTATCTTTATCCTTTGTCATATGACTTTGAAATTCTTTCTGTAAAGGAGCAATATATTTCTCTTACCCCCTGAACTTTGGGTTGGAAAATGTTACTTGATTTGGGCAATCGAATGAGTCAAAATGACATTGAACTGCTTCTGAACCTAAGCCTTAACAGGTCTTCCATGTTTCACTTGCTCCTTTGATCTTTTGTTGTCACCATCACAGAGGTGCAAAATATAGCTGCTGCCCTCAGCTTGGATCTCAGAATAATCACCCAGAGCAGACTTGAGCCCAAACCTCATCAAGGAGCCAAGCCTGGCAAGATCTTAAACTCAATGCAGAGCACCTCCTGACTCCACCCCCCCTAACTCTCAGATGTTACAGAAATAAATGTCATATGCATGCTGGGTGACAGTAAAATAAGGCTATAGAGGTAGGAAAGAGACATGAAGGGTGATATATGGTCCTAATGTCTAAAGCTGATGAACAAAAAGCAAGTTTAAAGATACTGTTTCAGGTTGAAAAAAAAACTAAAATAATTCTATAACAGAACTCAGGAGAGCACAGAGAATGAAAAGCAGTAGTTTTAGGGATCATAATCTCATTTAAGAAACACAATGAATTGTCTGTTGATAACATAAATGATAAAATAAAAGCAATGGGCTAAATTATTGTACCTCCACAATTATAATATATAGCAGGTAAATAAAAATAAGATGTCAGTCATTTTAACTATGCAAAATTACAATAACCTCTATATTTCTTTAACATACAAATTTAATATAGCTTAGTGGTAGTACATATAAAGAGTTCTATTTCGAAAACAAATTCACATTTAGTAAAATAGATCATCAGTAGATCTTTATCTCTTACAGGACTTAATCAAAATGTTTTATATCTTGCAGTACCTGTGAATGGATTCTACCTTGGAAAAATGTTAATATTACTTCTAATGAAACTCTGTAGTCCATTTATTTGAACTATATAATCCTTTATCTTCTGAAACACAGAAAAAGATTTAATGAGTGTACAGAAGTTGTTGCATAAACTCAAATCATTATACTCAGGACCAAATTAAACAACCAAATTAAGTGGATGGGGTTACAGTTATACTTACTATTTACAGATATTAAGTCAGTTCACAAGTTACTGGATTTTTAAAAGGAACTAAACTTTTATTTCGGCGTTAATCTTATAATAGCATAACAGCAATGCAGTTTCTAATCAGACCCATTCCTCTCCTACAAATTAGGACCATTTGTTAAAGCTCTTGTTAAGGAAATAGCCAAATGTTTTAATCAGGTTCATTGGAGTTGATGGAAAACTGTTGCCCTGAAGACTTACTTTTATAATGTGAAATTACGTGGTAAGTAATTATTGAAATTGAGATTTTCATTTCAGTGTATATTAAAAGAAATTAATAATAAAACTATCCTTAAATAAAAGTCATTCATCTCATATAAGAGTAAAGAGAACTAGAGAAAATTATTTCATGGTTCCTATATGAAAATTATAGTCACTTAAATAGATGCTGTGAGTGCAGGAAACGTACACATCAATATACTTTATGAGGCTCAGAAAAATTACAGGGAAATAAGAACTACTAGGAAAGGTATGAGTAACCCCATTTATAGTTTAATAATCTTCAGATTTCTTATAGGCAACCGTATCAGAAATAAATCCAATCTGAAACCAAAAATATATGAGCAATAGAAAATCTTGCAGTTATGTTACATTTTTTCCCATTCATCTTCATTTAAGGCTTCCTGCAAAGCCTTTTCTGAATGATGAAAATAACCTGCAAAGTAGGAGGTGAACTACCATGAAAAAATTAGTATTTTTGTCATTTTTATGAGTACAGCTCCTTCTATTAGTATGTTTTATTAAACTACTCAGTCTTTCCAATAAGACCTGCCTCATTTCACTTGGGCTGCATGGTTTTCACTTTGAGGTTTAAGTATTTTAAAAAATCCTCTCTGATGTGAATTTTAGATGGCTGATGTCCCTGGTTAACTTTTTGGGCCTGTGATTGTATTTCAATATTGTGCATAGTGTGTGCAGTTGTAAATGTACAGCTGATAAATAAATGAGTTATAAAAAGAATGTTGACATGATCACTTTCTTCACCATCTTTGTTGTGGTGTAATTACTATGTAATAAAATACATATTTAAATGTACAGTGTGATACATTTTGATATAAGCATGCACTTATGAAATTATTACTTTAACCAAAATACTGGATAATTTTATTTCTCACAGGAGTTTTTTTCTACCCATTGTAATCCCTCCCATCTATCTGCCAACTTCATCCAAGACAGCCAGTGATCTGCTTTCTGTCTACAGATTCATTTGCATTTCTAGAAACTTATTTAAATAGAACCAGAACATAGTTCTCATTTTGTCTGGCTCCTTTCACTCAGCATATTTTTTGTGATCCCCTTATGTTGTTGCTTATATCAATAGTTCATTCTTTTTTGTCATTGTTGTTGTTTAGTAGCCAACTGTACAGCATACCACATTTTTTTATGCATTCACTGATTGATGGATATTTTGGTTGTTTCCAGTTTGGGACTCTTATAAATAAAGCTGTAAAGAATACTCATACAAGTCTTTGTATGGACATAAGCTTCATTTCCCTTTCATAAATACCTAGGATTTCAATGGCTGGGTCATATTGATTCATCCACTTCCTCACCTAAACTTGGTATGGTCAGGTTGGTTTTTATTCTTTTTTATTTTTTTAACTTAGCCATCATAATAGTTGTTTAATTATATATATATATATATATATATATGTATATATATATATATTTAATTTGCATTTCTCTAATGACAAATTATATTAAACATCTTTTCATATGTTTGTCATATGATGTACATGTATTCTTTTGTGAAGTATCCAAATCTTATGTTTTCTTATGTTTAGATTTTTTTTGAGTCATTTGTTTTCTTCCCATTGAGGTGTGATAATTCTTTATACATTCTGGATACAAGTACTTTATCAGATATTTTACTTGTAAATATATTCTTCTAATCTGTGGCTTGCTTTTTTCTCTTAAAATTGATTTTGAAGAGCAGAATTTATAATTTTGATAAAATACAATTTACTAATTATAATGGCTCATGCTTTTGAGATTGTAGCCAAGAAAATTTTGTGTAAACTGAGCACAGAATAATTTTCTTCCATAATTTCTCCTATAATAAATTTTTGTAGTTTTAGGTTTCATGTTACGGTCTACAATCTATTTTGGGTTAATTTTTTATATAGTTCTAGGTATGAATCTAAATTTTTTTTGCATATATTTATTTATTCTAAACTACTTATTGAAGACTGCATTTATTGGCAGAATTACCAAGTTTTTCACACTATAAGATGCACCTGACCATAAGACGCACCTAGATTTAGAGTAGAAAAACAAGAAAAAAAAATTCTGAACCAAATGGTGTACTAAAATATTTAATAAAATATAACAGAATAATATTTCAACCATGTAAAGCGAACAGCAGTCAACAGCGGTATTAAGAACCATCATCACTGTCATTAACAAATGAGGAGAGACTTTAAGGTTTAAGTACTCTTCTAGGTTTCTGGGAACCCCAGGAACTCATCATTGCTAGTGTCAGAATTTATGAAGCTCAATTGCTCACAATCACTGATATCACTTTCTTCGCTATCTTCATACTGACCAGACGCCCTGAGATTCAGCAGTAAAGTGGGACATTTAAGTGTACCCAGGGGTTTCACGTGGGCTCACCACTTCCTCTTCTAACAGCTGTCGCCACCACTGACATGTCAGGTAATACACATCATGGTCTGTGGTGCAATATTTGCTCCATAAGACTCAGACATTTTCCCCCCACTTTTTTGGGAAAAAAAGTGTGTCTTATGGAGCAAAAAATATGGTACTTTTACATTTTTAAAAAATAATCATGACATGCCTTTGTGTAGTTTTCTTCATATTTCTGGTGTTCGGGGTGTGTTAACTTGCTTAGCTACAGTTTTCATTATATTTGGGAAATTTTGGTCATTATCTATTCAAATATTTTTCTATTTGCTCCTTTTCAGGGACTCTAGTCACCTCTGTTTTAGGCTACTCACACTTGTGTTCCACAAATCACTAATGTTAATTATTTCCTCTCTGTTTTATTATGTATAGTTTTTATTATGTCTTTAAAGTTCACTAATCTTTTCTCCCATGATGTCTAATTGGCTTAATTTCCTCCTATTGTATTTTTCATTTCACATATTGTAGTTTTCATCTTTGAAAGTTCAATTTGGGTCTCTTTTTATATTTTCTATGTCTCTACTTAACATTTTCAATATATAGAATACAGTTATGATAAGCATTTTAATATCCTTGCCTGATTAATCTAATATGTGGTTTGCTCCTGCTCTTTCCCATGCCCAGTAATTTCCATTGGATTCCAGACATAAATTTTACCTTGTTGAGTGCTATATACCCTATAGTCCTATATGTCTTCTTGAGCTTAGTTCTCTTACACAGTTAAGTTACTTGAAAACAGATTGATCCTTCTGTATTTTGCTTATAAGATTGCCAGGCAAGACCAATGAGGTGTTTGTCCAGGACTAATAATTCTGCACTATGCACGCAAGGCCTTTCTGAGACCTCTGCCCATTGCCACATGGATTAGTTCATTTTCCAACCTAACTGAAGGGAGTTTTCCTGGTTTGATGTGATCACCAGATATTGCTCCCTCTAGTGAATTTAAATGGTTCTTTCCTCAGTAATTTCCTCACTTGCCTAAACTGATCCGTACTCTGACAAATCCCTGAGCAGGGCGCTCCTGCGCTGTGTTCAGGACGTGCCGTGCAGACGGCTGCAGGCTCCCTCTGTGTAACCTTCCCCTCTCAGCTCTTTTCCACTCAGAGAGTTTTCCAGGCTGCACATGAATTCTTTCTCTCTGTGCCATGGTCTGGAATCCCTCTTAAGGCAGTGCACCTGAACAATTTTAGGACCCACCTGGTTTATTATTGTCCTTTCTTTTCTAATATTCGGTGTCTTGAAAACTGTTCTCTCGTATGTTTTGTCTGTTTCACTTACTTGCTCATTTCAAGCAAGAGGGGGAACTGGATCCCTGGTACTGTGTCTTGGTCGAAAGAAGAAATTCTCTTGAATGCCAGTGTCATCACTTTTAATGAAGAAATATGGCCATTTGGCATACTTAACAATAATTATTGGTGAGAAAGTGAAATATGAAAAGAAATGGTTTGTTGGCAGCACATTTTGGCACTTAGTAGGGAGTGGGTTACTTGAAGCAGATTCTCCTATAGTGGCCCTGAGTGTGGCAGAGGTTTTGTTGCCTCCAGCTCTGCCAGGGATCCAGGAAAACTCCTGCCATTATGTATATGAGATTCTGGAATTGAGTGGAGTGGAGCCACCCAGCTCTTTCACCTTGATGGGAAGTAAAAAGCCTATGAACTTAAGGAACATTCTTTATATTTATCCACCATTATGTCTATCTGTCCTAGCCCGTCAACCAAAATAGATAGATATTTGATGTTCCAGTTTTTTAAAAAATAGTAAACATTACTGCTTTAGAATGAAATATACTCAAGAGTAGCTGTTGAATTACCCTATTCAGTGCATCAAAATTTCCACAGCTTTGCAATTATTGGAATAAATGATGTCTTTCATGCATCTCCAAGGCAAGGCTACTTTTCTGTAAAATATTGATGAAATTCCTTCCCATTTTTTATTCTGACAATAGCCCCAAAAGTAGAGATATCTGTATACAGAAATCTCATTAAAAATTACACTTCTCCAAAGAGGACATACAGATGGCCAATAGACATATGAAGAGATGCTCAATGTCACTAATTATCAGAGAAATGCAAATTAAAACTGCATTGAGATATCACATCACACCAGTCAAAATGGCTATCATTAATAAATCAACAAACAACAAGTGCTGGCGAGGATGTGGAGAAACGGGAACCCTTTGGCACTGTTGGTGGGAATGCAGGCTCTGTGGAAAGCAGTATGGAGTTACCACAAAAAATTAAAAATGTAACTGCATCATGACTGACAGATTCCACTTCTGGGAATGTATAGAAGGAAATTTGAAACACTAATTTGAAAGAATATTAGTACCTCTGTGTTCATTGCAACACTATTTACAATAACCAAGATTTGGAAGCAGCCCAACTGTCCATCAGTAGATGAGTAGATACAACAACTATGGGACATTTAAACAGTGGAATTCTACTCGGCCCTAAAAAGAGAAGAAAATTTTACCCTTTGCAACAGTATGTATGGACCTGGAGAACATTATGCTAAGTGAAATAAGTCAGTCAGAGAAAGAATATACCATATGATTTAACTCATGTGGAATCCAATGAACAAACTGAGCTAACAAGGAAAAGAGAGACAGACTCATAGATAGCAGAATGACAGCTCTAGATGGGGGATTTAGGGGGTGGAGGGATCAGGCAAAAAAAAAAAAAAAAAAAAAAACCCAAATGGACAAGAACAACAATGCAGTGATTGAGGTGGGAAGAAAGGTGAGTGGAGGTAGAAGAGGGAATAAATGGTAATGGAAAAATACAATAAAAATAAATTTAAAAATTTACCTACATTTCTATTCAGCAGCATAACAAAAAAAAAACATTTTATAAAACAATATGAATATGGATTAACCCACATTATAATAATGTGGGTAATTTTTTTTACAGTCTTTAGAATTTATAAGATATTTTCCCCATAAATCACCTTATAGAATTCTGATGGTAGTTTTAGAAGTATAATAAAATCCTTTATTTTTGGACATCACTTTTAATTATGCTTAAATATAAAATTTCAAAGATACTAAAATGTAGGACCAGGAAGTATTCTTAATTTATCATCTGAATATACATGTATCTGTAGGTAATAATTGATCTATAGAGTTATTTTTAAGAAATTAACTAGAGTTAAGTGCAATCTTATTTTAGCATATACAGAAGTTGACTATGTCAGTGCCTGTTATTAAATGCAACACTGCTTAGCATGCTTTCAAGTGTTCATCATTTTTAGTATAAAATACTATCAATTTTTTTAAAGTATAGTTATTAAAGAGAAAAATAATTCAACCTGGTGAATTGAAAGTTTTCAACTATTCCCTTAAAACCCTCACTTGGTAAAAACATGTCTTCCAAAGACACATTGGTGTATAGCCCTTCTGCTTACAATTTGTATAGGAAGTAAAATAAATGTTTACCTACAAGTTTCAGGCAGTTTGTATCTTTAAAAATATCAATTAAATTGCTGATAGAGTGAAAATTGGTGAAATCACTTTAGAAACCATTTTGGATTTATCTGCAAGGCTAAATATAAAATTACTCAGCTATTTCACTCATAGGTCGACCCAGAAAAAATTCAATATACTTATGCACTGAGACATGTACAAGAACACTCACTGATTCTGTTATTTCCAGCAAACACACAAAGGCGATTATCAACAGAAAGCGACACAGGTAGAGTTCCGGGGGTCCTAAATACTCTAAAATTAAATACAAAATTTGGTAGTTGGTATTTTTCTAGAGAAAAGCCTAAATTATGGATTTTAACTTTGGGCCTACCACAGGAAAAGTTTTATTTTAGCTATATCTACTAAGATAATTTCTCTATATCTGCCAAATAAAACTTAACTCAATAAGTTTCAACCATGTGGGGCTAGTATTTGCTTCTTCCCTTTAACTCATGGCACAAATTGCACATTTCTGATTTAATATTTGCACCAGTACTCTAACAAAATAAATTATAAATAATATACAGTTTACAAGTCAAAGAGTAATTTATATTGTTTAGAGATTAAACTTTACTAGTCTTAAAAAAACAATTGCTTATTACTTAGAAGCAAAAATATTTTTGCTGTAAAAAGCAGTGATAATACTAATATTATCCTGCCTTCTCTACATATAACAAATACTATTTAAGAATGCATATTTACATAATGACACTAATAAACCATACAAAGTGTGAGGCTGTGATTGCCATTGTGAACAGGAGATTGTTACATTGGTGAGGCTGGAGGGCATGTTGTGAATGGATGGGCTACATGCAGGTTTTTGGAGTGCTGGCAGTGATTTTGTGTTTGACCTTGGTGGCTGTTACACAGCTTGTCTTTTAAAGATAATTCATTTAACTTCAGTGTTTTGTATATTTTTTTGTATGTATGCTGTCTTTCAATAAAGCTTTTAAAATAATGCAAATTGTCATCCCTGAAAAAATAAGAATTTCAATTGTACAGATAAAAATATATCATGACCTCAATAAAGAAACAAAAACAAATGTATCCCTTTCATCTGAATGTAAAGCTAAAAGTCATGCACAAAAGAATGTAAGCGTCAAAGAAATCTAATTCTAAATAGCCAGGCAATTGTAGATTTCAGGAATAAAAGAAGAGCAGATTCTCATTAAGCCCAAACTACTTAAGGTTTTGAGAAAAATTAAGTGGACTAAAGGGAAAAAATATTACAAAGTATGAACCTTTCATAATGGTGGTAATGTGTACTGGTGAATAGCATAGATTCTTGAGAAAAATTATCTGGGGTTTAATCTCATTTTGCCACTTGTGTGGCTCTGGACAAGTTTTGTAAATTTTCAATGTCTCAATTCCCTCACCTGTAAAACAGTTATAACAGTAACTGGCTCAAAAGGTGTGATGTTAGATATAAAACACTTAGAAAAATGTTTGGCACATATTAAGTGATCTACAGGTGGGTAGTTGCGATAATGTTGTTATCGGTTATCATCCAGAAGTGCTGTTTGTTCGTACTTGTATTATTGAAGCTTACATGGAAGAAAACACTAAAGATTATGAACCAATTTGCAGAATGCAAACAATGGATTTTAGTTTTAATAAAAGCCTGAGGAAGACTCATTTGTCAATAATGATTTTCACTGTAGGTAATTTTCCTTGGGGTCTGCTGAAAAAAAGAAAAAAAGAAAAAAAGAAAAACATGACCATATGCTGAAAATTAAAGTGTTTATATAAAATGCAAGAAAGGAAACATGAAGAAATAACATTGTAGTTGACAATTCTAGCAGGATTTCCAGAAAAAAATACAGATGCCCAGGTAAATTTGAATTTCAGATAAATTATTTTTGTATTAGTACAAGCTAAATATTTGCATGAGCATCATGTATTTTTATTTGCTAAATATGGCCACTCTATTAGGAAATCTTTATGCATTTTAAACTAAGCTAAATGCTAAAGATACATGGCTGTATTTATCATGTTATGTGGTCTGAAAGTTATAGACTCAACATAAAATTTTTTGTGATGTTTTGAATTACTTTTTTCCAAAGTGTTACCAGTAATGAAATTCTAAAGTACGTTAATGAAATTTCTAAAATACAGATCTGTTCCTTTTTATGCTCCCTTTCACACCTTTTGAGTTCTCTATTAACTCCCCAGTACCCAA
The DNA here is from genome assembly GCF_987537825.1 of Furipterus horrens. NCBI lineage: Eukaryota > Metazoa > Chordata > Mammalia > Chiroptera > Furipteridae > Furipterus > Furipterus horrens. Next base: position 54,182,142 of record NW_028327175.1, on the reverse strand, counting down.
GAACTAAAGTTCAAACTTCTTAACTTGATTTGTAAAGCCATAAAAATTTGGTTCCAGACTACGTAGTAATCAACACCCCTGCTAGTTCTACACACATAATCCCTGTGATTATCCAGACATTTAAAAGTGTTCGGTTTTCTCTGAAAATATTGCATTCCTTTATGTTCCTTCACACTTCAACATGTCTAAAAAACTCCCACTAATCCTCTAAGCACAAATCAAATTTTACCTTCATAAGTAATCGTCCACATCTCCTCTAGGCAAGCCACTGCCTCTTCTATTATAACAATACATTTTGTACATAGTGGTTTATAGGACATAATTCACTATTTTTACTATAATTATATATCTGCTGTATAGAATTATAGAAAGTGAGATATTTTAGAACAAAAACCATCCCTATTTACTGACCTATTCAATCATATATTTTGGAGCCTAATTCATAGAAGATGCTTATCAAAATTTTAATGAATGAGTGAGTGAGTGAGAGAGTGGAGGCAACCATATGAGTCACAGCTATGCTTTCCATGTGGATGTGAATCCCATCTCACTTCACCAGTTATGGGTCTGATGACCTATCATAGAAAAAATTAAAAATAATCATTAATATTGACCACTAAAAACAGAGGTAAGCAAGTGAACTAATTTAACATGCAGTTGACAGAACAGAGTGGCTAATTTTAGATAAAGTATTATGAATATGCAAAAATATATAAATGATAACATACTATAGTATAAGTAAGAAACAAGAAAATATATGACTTACTCTCAGATCTACAGAAAAATTAGGTATATATTAATTCAGAAAATAACTTCATAGAGTAAATTATTTACAACTCCAGATAACTCAGAAGTATTTTCTCCAGTCATCTGAAACTCAGCATTCTCTTTGCCTGCTAAACTGGTTTAATTATTGATAACTGGCATTGCTTTTAGAAACTGTGTGTTCATTTTCTTATTAGAGTTATTTTTTTCTTACTTTGAATTGTAACTGTTTATCTACTTGCCTGTTTACCATAAGAGCCTTGAGAAAAGTAAGAGACCATGACATATTAATTTTTGCATTCTTAGCATCTAGCACAGAAACTAAGAATGAATGGATGGGTGGACGGATGGATGGATGGATGGATGGATGGATGGATGGATGGATGGATGGCTTGGCTTCATACAGTGGTTCTACTCAGTGTTCTTCAACCCTAGTTACATGTAGAATCACTTGGACTACCATGTAAATGATACTACTGCCTTCATTCCATCCATGTCCATTTAAATCAGAATTTCTGGTGTGGGTCCTTTGCATTGTTGTTGTTATGTGCCATTTAATTAGTTTCAACTCCTGGCGACCCACGAATGAGTAACGTTGCACAGTTTTTTATCCTCAAAGCCCTGATCAGCTCCTGTATACTTGTGCCTATAGCTTCCTTTATGGACTCAATCCATCTCATATTTGGTCTTCCTCTTTTCCTGCTGCTGTTTATTTTTTCCCAGAATTAGTGCTTTAGTTTTAGTTTTGTCATTTTTGCCTCTAGCAATGTTTCAGGCTTAATTTGCTTAAAGCCCATTTGTTCATCTTTCTGGTGGTTCAGGGTATCCATACAGTTGTACTTCAATACTGTATTTCAAGTATGGTTTTAAAGTTCTAACTTTTGAAAGGAGCATTTTTTAAAACTTCACTTTCCTTAATAGAACCCTTTTAGAACTAGGTGTGCCTGCCCCAATCAAAGGACTCACTGTGTTTTACAGTTATTGATTCCTCAAGTCTCTAGTGTGTCCACTTCTTTCTCACCAACAAACAAATACTGCAGTTACTACACCACCTGCCCCTGAGGTAAGGTCCTTTGAGACAGTTTGCTCTTTGGTGAAAATTTTCACCAGAGATTTTTTTTTTACTTCTACTATATGTTTTAATATAACTTTTATTTATAAATGTTTAAGACCTTAAGTATTTGAGTTAGTTCCATCCTGATTACCTCCTCCCCAACTCTTCTCCTATCTCTCCTGGTTATGGCTTCACAAGTACCTTAGAATAGCTATCTTATCTTACTGACCAAATATCTGATTAAGGCAAGTAAAGTCTTTTAGGAATAATTTTATATAGAAACAGCCTAGAGAATTGGGCTTTGCCTCAGTTTTCTGTCTCAAAGAGTTTGTGCATCTAAATTGAGATCTTAAATGTTAAGATGCTAGGCTAGAGACAGGCAAAGAGTATGATCTCTGTTAGAAAGTTGTGATATTTCTTGGATTTGTTTTTAATGTTATTGTTAAATGAAGGTTATCAGTAAGTTATTATAAAAAGTTTATGAGTGATATGTTCTGGTTGAAGAATGCTGATTTTAATTTCCTACCTCAAAATGAATTATTAGTAATGCATCAGAATGCTAGATCAAAAGGGACTTTAAGTACACAAGATTTAAAATATACTAAACTGGTCCCAGAAATGGCTGGGAAATCCTGTAGATAATTCTTCTTATGAGTAAATTCCATAGCTGAGTGGGAGAACATAATTTCTAGAAATTCATCATAATTTGTTCAGATTTAAAAGAGAAATTGAAAAACCATAGGCTTAAATAAGAACAAACATAAAAGGTCAAATTTTAAAAGGCAACCACTCACAGGAGGTCTGAAGAATATTTAATAGCTAATGGGGAGCCCAGGGATGATGTGTTGTTAAGGATCAAATATAACAGGCTCTTGAAAATAAGCTCTTGCTGGCTAATTAACAATCAATAACAATATTGCAGAGAGGAAAGATAGCCCAAGGGAAAGGAATAAGGAAGTCAAGAAATTATTTCTTTGCAAAGGAAATAAAAAGCTTAATCATGGTGTCCTTTTAATATAGAAAAATGAGGCTGCTCAGCCTGAGAATCAGTTGCTCCTGCTTGATGCTCGTGGGGCCTGGATGTACTTGGGGATGAAAAGGAAATAAGTTCATGATTGAATTAAGTTGTCGTTGTCTCCCGTAAAGAGGAGGGTAGGTGGATTTCTGTCCCAAGAAGGATTGGATGTACTGGATTAAATGGTTGTCAATATTCAAAATATTCTAAGCCAATATCTTTATGAGATTCTGATTTCAGTTTCTTTGGATCAATAGCCAGAAGTTGTATTGCTGGATCATATGGTAGTTATATATTTAATTATTTTGGGAAACATTCATACTGTTTTACATAACATTACTCCCAATAGCCAGATTTGGAAACAACATAAGTGTCTATCAGTAGGTGAATGGATAAAAAAGATGTCACACACACACACACACACACACACACACACACACACACATACACTCATATACACACACATTGAAATATTATTCAGCCGTGAGAAGGAACAAAATTCTGCCATTTGTGACAGCTTGGATAGACCTGGAGAGCATTATGCTAAGTGAATTTATAGAGAAAGATAAAGAGTTATCTTACTTGTATGTAGAATCTAAAAAAGACAAACAGAAATAGAGAGTAGAGTGGTGGTTACCATAAGGGAGCAGGAAATAAGGAAACATTGGTCAAAGGAGGTAAATTTTCAGTTATAAGATTAACAAGTTTGGGGATATAATGTCTAAGATAGTGATTTTAACTAAGAATACTGTGTCATGTAGTTGAATATTTCAAAGAGAGTAGGTCTTAAATATCCTCACCACATAAAGAAAGGGTAATTATCTGACCAATTATTTCTTAGCAAAAACTCAAGACAATGAGGGTAGACCACAAACACACCCTTACAAATCTCCATAAAATGGACTAAGTGTGAAACAATGGTACAGATAAAAAGTCTAACTGTTGCATATACAATTAATAAATCTACGTATTTTCTTTACAGCATAGCAAAGGGCATGGAAATAATCCTGGAGTACCTCTTTAGTTCAGAAAAATTCATACTGTTGTGACCATCTCTCTATGTTCTCACCTCTTCTTCTCTGGCATTTCTTTACCTTATTTTCTTCTTCCTTCACTCCTCTTTCCTTACCACACCCCACCCCCAAAAAAGGTGTTCCTTGAGTTTACATCTGTAAATCCAGATTCAGCTCTTGATACTGTGTCTTAGACTAGACAGTAGGCAGAACATTTTTATGTGTCGGGAGTGAGGAATCAAAACTCAGCTGTGTGTCTTGATTATAAAATCCAATTTTCAATGAGGTTTTTTCTTTAAACATGAGACAATTAGAAGCAAAGAACTCAAAAAATAATAGCTATTATTATTATAAATAAACTATAAATATGACCAAATATAGGTATTTCTAATTTATTTGGGGACTGCTGTGTCAAGTCCTTTTAGTTATAATAATAATCTAATATAGTCTAGTATATTTGCACTAAATGTGAAGTTATTTCTTGAAATGATAATGCTTTGACCTGTGAATAAGTGAAATATGTGATTTATTACAAAGATGTTTAATTTTCATTTCATTACATTATGTTCTGTGAGCATTTATATCTAGTCTTTAATTAAACATGATTTATTCAAATCAAGATCTGTTTCCATTTAAATTGCTCTCAATGTTAATCACAATGCAAATAGCCTTCATTGCTGAAAGAATGGCTACATTATACTAATATATAACTGATTCTGTGAAATTCGCATCTGTTCTCTGAGCCTATGTGTTACTAGATATGTATATATGTAGAAATGTTTTACTTATTTTGTTACTAGATTAGAGAATGTAACTCAATATAACATTTGTGTTTTTATGAATTTAGATTTGAGGTAATTTTTGAAGTTAAAAAAAAATAGAAACATGCCCAAACAATAAAGGTCTGTCTTTTATCACAAATTGAATATGGCTATAAAGCATTTTCACTTCAGCAATGGAATTACAGTCTATCTTATGTCACACTACTGTCTGTGTAAATTTGTAACTTTTTTGTTTTTGTTTGTTTAGAATCAGGTGTTTTTAATTATAACTTCCCTTGTTGATCATTATAGACCTGTCCCAAAGAACAGGAAGAAGGTTTAAATGTTGATTAGTGTTGCCTTTATGTCTTTAATGCAGATGTTTTAATTCTTGACTGTTCTAATGCCATGCCCTATGAAAACTTCCTTCTATTAACCTTTCAAAGCAGTAAGATCTGGTTTTTACTCATGAAGTAGTTCAATCTTAAAATGAAAAAATGTTTAGAGTCTCTTACTTGAGAATTAAAATATAATGTACCTATTAACATCAAACCTTGTGTGTGTCTCCATCCTGCCTTCCCTAAGTCACTTCTTGAGCCCATCTCACATATGGTTTCACTAGGTCATTCTAAAGTTCAAAGAAAGGTGTAGAGAATATCCTCCCATCCAGTTCCAGACCCTCAATACCAAAAGGTAAAGGCGAGTTCCCTCAACTGACACTAAGGTATCTTTATAATTTGCTCCCTTTCTACATCTTCAGATGTGGGCTCCAGTACTCCCCTTCCCATTCTCTGCTCCATAGGAACTGGGCTATTCCCTTACCTGAACACACCATCATACTATGAACATTTCTCTTCAAATTTGTGACTCATTTTGGTTACTGCTTGGATATAGACCACCATCCTCATCCTGTCTATATTAATCCCAATTAAACCCTTTTCAATTCCAAGATCAAGTTATGTTTCTTTTATATGATCTTCAGACATCAATACTCAGTTTTTCCTGCATCAGTATATGAAAGAATAACTTTTTGTCTAACTTACAAAATAAAGCAATTCACTCCCTAAGACCTGAATGTTTAACTTATTGGCTATTGACATATTCTCATCTAGAACAAATGTTAGTAGATATGAAAAAAAGAAAGGCATATTAGACATTTTTCAAAGTTGCCTAACATTGAGTTTGTAAAACAAATAAGTAGCATAGTGACTTCTTTACAACTTTCAAAAGTTAATGAAAACTTTTTGTAGACTAAATGAAAATTTGGCATGACTAAAAAGAGCTAACTATTACATTATATAAGAAAGTAAATGACTCCTTCCTTTCTTCCTTTCTTTTTTTCTGGAAGTCTATTGTATTTTATAGTACACAGCTATTTTTAGAGACTATCAAATTCTGGTTTTATTCTATTATTTGATATTGTAACATACTCAAATTGCTTCAATTCTTTCTGAACACAGTCATGAATTGTTTTTATTCTTAAGCTGTGACAGTCAACCAGAAAACAAAAAGGATGGCTTTTTCAGAGAAAGTCATCACCTGCCTAAGGAAATTTAAACCAAAAACTGTACAGTAAACTTAGAATGAGAGGTAGACAACTTTGCTTCCAGGAAGAGATACTGTGTAACAGAAAAGATAAAACAAAAGGCAAAATAGAGATTTTTCTGGTAGTTTGTCCTTGTTCTGTCTTGAGGGGTAGTATAATGATCATACATATCACTTTAAGTACTATGAAAACCCAGGATTTCAGAAATACCTTTTAATACATTATAGTGTGAGAAGGCACATTATACATCTAAAATTTTTAAAAATTATATTGTCTGCACAACTATTTTAATATTTTGTTTGAAATATCTTGAAATGTTTTTTGGGCACTAGTCACCAGTGTGTGGCATTCACAAAGGTACAAAGAACAGTGCAAGGCAGAGGTTGAATTTGTAAAGTTCATGGTCTAAGTGAAAGGGTGAAAGACACATCAATACCCAATTCCTAAGTAACATCATGTGTAACTGTATGAAGGTTGAAAAAAATAGAATTGTGTTTATTAGAGTAGATAGTAGGAATTGAAAACCATGGAGAGCAGTGTGTGTCCTCTGACCTCTTCACTAGTTCTTACAAAACCCAGTGTGGTGCTGTGCTTAAAGGTAATGAGTTGTAAATATTAGTGACTGGTATTTGACTGAATTAGTTATTATTTCTTTTTTATTTAAAATCATATTTGTTATTTCCATTGCCCAAAATTAGAATGGAAATTAGCAAAATTTGCTGAATGTTTTCTATTTCCAATGATTTTTGCACCAGGTATAATAATAGTTTATCAAGGATAAATTGCTTTAGTCATTCTAACTTTAGAAACCTTGAATGAGATTAGGAAGTGATCATCATTTACATTTATTATACTTTGCACGTAATGAGCTTCAGCTTTTAACTCTAATTTGTTTCTCATCCTATTCATCAAAGGAGAACTATTTAGAAACTAAAACATCTCTGTCAGTTAGAATTTTAATGAATTAAGATGAAATGAGAATGTTAATTGGCAGTTGTTGCTGCAGGGGAGGTTTCCAGATCTTGCAAGCGATACCAATTCATCCCTCTATCAGGGTTAATTTGTTTGATTTAAATCTAAGAATGCACTGATTATTTCTCCACAGTATTCATATTTATTTTCTGATTGGAGAGTAGTTTGGTTATGTGGGTCTTCCGTTTAGATTCTCAGTTCCATTTGTACTTGATTTAATTTGATTGTTAATAAATTTAAGCAGCATTTGTATTATTGACTCAAGATAAAGACACACAAAATGTAAATGCATTACTTAGACTTTGTTTTATTTGTAATACCCCAGACTGTCCATAACTAATCATTTTCTTTACCAACACTTCACTCCCTATGTTCTTTCTTTTTCCCTCAGACATAAATGAATGTGAAGCTGAGCCATGCAAAAATGGTGGAATATGTACAGACCATGTTGCTAACTATTCCTGTGAGTGCCCAGGTGAATTCATGGGAAGAAATTGTCAATACAGTAAGTATTCATATATATGTATGTAGATATAAAGTTTTATTTGCATAGCCTGTATTTGTTATGGAATCTGAGTTGACATCAACATAGTTTACTTAAAGAATTCATAATTTATTGAAATTGCACATTTAATGTTTATCATTTTAATGTTAGTAATGTACATATATTCTCTAGGATAGGTCTCAGTGCATGATGGGCATGGGAGTGATCACCTTGTGGTGTGAAAATAAGGTAACAGTTTCCCAGACCATAAGTTCATCTTTCTCAGGAATTTCATTTTAGCTTTTTAGTATGTGTATGACCTAAATTTTCACCATAATGATTACTCTGGTTTAGACAATACATTCAGCTCACCATAGCCAGATATCCTCTATCACAAGTAAAAGGTAGGGAGGGATAAATGATGATTCATATCAAGTTGGCCAACACATTAATAGAAATTTTACAGGTAATTTTTTTTTTCTTGGAAGCCTAAGACAGTCTTGAGATTACGGAGCAAATGTTAGAAGAGTAACTTACCTGAAGTGTTTACATAGAAGCACAAAACACCCTTCCTTCTCAAAAATAAAAAAATAAAGTACTAAGAAAAGATAGAAACAGGGTTACAGTCCATGGGATGAGACCAGAATTAGGCACAAATATGTACTAATAAGAATAATGATATGGCTCAATAATTGTCAGGCACCTGTAGACATTTCACTGTGCTACTGTTATGATGTATATCATATTATTAGAGTGTCACAACATTACAGGAACTCAGAAGGCAAATGCAGATTAGACTTTAGATGCAGAAACCGAGACACTATATGGTTTGCACAAGCTCTTATAATTAGTGACAGGAGCGGGACTAGGGAGAATCTAGAATTAGTTCTTATGATTCCAAGTTCATAATATTTCCCTCTAAACTGACATATCTCTTCATATGGAGTTGAACAAGATCAACACAAAGCACACTACACCTACTCTCTTATACACACCCAATCCCACATACACACACCATCATACACACTCCTTCCTCTTTAGCCATGGGAACATTTTCATTTCTCATTTTCTTTCTGTTCCTCCTTTTTGAAAATGGTCAATTATAAAATAAAAAATGGAAAATTAAGAGTTTATTTTAGTTATGTATATAAATAAAATGATGGTCTAGGGATGCTCATTATTCTAGTCCTGTAAAACTTTTTAAAAAATAATGAAAATTTGAATACCAAAGAAATATCTTGGATTGGGGAAACTTTTCTAAGCTAAAAAATAATTGGAGAAAAACATTGAACATGAATTGATAAAGAAGTCACAGGCACTGATGGATGGAAAGAAAGGGCAGTCTGAGTAAGCAGGTTGACCACACACCAATAGCTACCCAGTCAACTAACTAGTATTTAACTAACCACCCACTAAGTCAAATTCACGTTCAACTGATCCTTAGCCTACCTCAGGCACAGTTCTTGCACTCTTCTTTATTTTAATTCATGGGACTTAATGATGACTGCCAAGTCAGCACTGGAAGTTGTGCTAAAAGCATCCCCCCCAAGATTTCCAAAAAGGAACACATTATTAATGCGATAAAGAACAAAAAAATGATAATAGTGACTACTTGGCTCATGCAGCAAAAATATACATCTGGTGCTGGAATAAAAGACTTCCAGTCAGAACTGGAGCTTTGATAGAGCTTAAAACAACGCCTGGATAAGAGCAGATCCAGGCATGGCAAGGCCACCTCTGACCCATGGAAGGCCTGGCCAAGGGAGCAAGAAGATGAGACCTTCAGGAGAAGTCTGCCTAGGTGTAAGAGGCTCTCCAAAGTGGTCAAATCCTAGCTCTCTGAGTGACCGTAAGAAGGGGCAGCTGAGATAGTAGACAACCTCCTATCCTGAGAGAGGAAACCTAAGACTTGGAGTTATTTATACATGTTTTCCCTCCTCCCCCCTACTGACCAGGGAGTAACTAGACAGCCAGTTGTTGGCCTACATGTTGAAAATGAAAGAAAACCTGAATGTGAACTAGACATTGAAGCTAATAGCTAAAGCCTGTCCATCCTCCCATCAGAAACTTTTGCTGAGGTCAACACATCTGAAAATACCTTAACATGAAAGAGCCTGACTGACTACAAAATGGTGTATTGAAATAGATTTTAAATTTAATTGCCCACAGTTTGTACCTAATATTTTTCAACCAGTTTTTGATACTGTTTAATGAACTTCCTTGTTATTCTTTGACTTCATTTTATATTTATATAATATTTATATTTAAATGCAGCTTTCTCTTTGAACATGAATGTGATAATGGGGTACTTCCCTTAACCTATCACTTCCTCTGTTCACCTCTGTGCCCCAATAAAGAGAATGTATGGCACACTTGTAAAAGCTTGTAATAAATTAAGATTCTTATTCTCCGTATTGCCTGAGTTTCTGGGAATATGGTTCTGTCTTTTTCTGTGGCTTAATAGAATTTAAAAATTGAGAGTAAGAATGCATTCTGTCACAGTGATGATTTATTTCTACACAATGATCTGAGCATTCGTTCATGACAGGACACATAGAAACACGTACAGGCAGTGCCAACTCTAAACAGACTGAGGTTAGGATCTTCAGAGTTTGTATTACATACATTATAACTGATGTGCCAGTTTCCACTCTTTAGTAAGATTAACTTTTTTCTGGGCTTTGTATCATGTCCCACAGGCTCACCATTGGGTTGGCTTATGCATGCAATAATGGTAGAGAAGCCATTTGTTTTGGCAGATATTTCAGGAGGGTGAGGGAAGAAAGAATGAAAGTGACTAGCTACTGGGTGGGTCAGGGGACAGCCATACTGAAATGCCATTATTGTGTACAGATCAGTTTTCTTCAGTACAGTCTTGGGCTCCTGCACTCATATTAGCTTGAATTGGCCCACTTCTTTCTTATCTCTACTGATAAGCTAATTAAGTTCTAGTACATTTAAAATTGAAATCATTCTCAACACTCCTCCAAAATAATAAATACTAGCAGCCATGACATAGGACTACAATTAACTTGAGCACTAAAATATCTGCACAAAAATAATATTATATACAACACAATAAACTGAGGAACTATTTGCAATAATCATAAAAACAAATATTAGTTATCCTTAATTTATTATATCTCTCAGTTCAATAAAATTAAATACAACAGATAAAAACAGCAAGAATATGACCAGAACCTTCTCACAAAGGAACTGGTTTAATATTGAATATATATGATATTATGGTTGTGCCTTCATTATTATCCTTCCAATTTTTTTGATTTTTATTAAAAATAGATTTAAAGTACAATATCTTTATGATCTGAAAATAATAATTTCTTTAAATGACTATTTAATGAGAGCACTAGATAGGTGAGGAAACCCTTGGACTGACTCTGCACCTGCCTCTGTGCTGCTTCTTCTCGCACTGTATCTCTACCTCCTCTCACTTCACAAGTGCAAACTGGAAGATGAACGGCGGAAACAAATGGCAATGCCTATAAACAGAAAATGGGGAAGTGCTAAAGAGGAACACAGGCTGGCTGGCCAACTTTAGAAGAATATAGAACAGACAAAGGAAAGAGAAGGGAAGGGAGTGAGAGCTGTTTAACCAGGGCTCCATGCTAACCATGAGGCTCCCTGGAAACCCCAATGCACATGTGCACACCTACCCACAATCACTCCAGATCAAATTTGTCTTATGGGAAAAAAAAAATTGTAAGGCAAAGGAGGTGACAGAGTAATTTTCCTACATGAAAATTTTTACTAGACAATTTTACTGAAGAGAAGTCCTTCCCTCCTTTTGCCCGATCTCCTTCCCCAGTCAGTCCTTAACTCAGCCAGAGGGAACCCGTGAAAACTCAAAGTGCATCACCTCACACACCTCAGACTCCTCTACTAGCCTCTGACATCAGACAGTGAAAATTACAGCCCTGCTTCCTGAGGCCTGCACAACCTGCCTGTACTTCCACCCTGCTCACTCACCTCTGTCGTCTCTTCTCCTAAGACGGACTTTTTCATGCGCTGCTCCTGCCACCAGCCAGTCCTGGCACACACCTGGCACATTCTTGTCCTAGAACATTGCCTTTTCTGTCTCCTTTTTGTCTGAAGTATTTGGAACACTCCCAAACTTCCTTCAATGACTTTCTCCTTCCCACCACAACACTCCCAAACACACACTCACCCCCTGCTCTTCTATAGTTCTTCTCCTGAACATTGATCACAGAAATATATTTTTACTTTTAAATACTGTTTATTGACCAATTCTCTAATGGAGTATATACTCCACAGGGGAGAGATTTTATTGTTCTAAGCATAACTGCCCAAATAGGACTGGAAAATAGTAAGTGGCCCATAGATATTTGCTAAATGAATGAATGAACATAGTAGTCTAAGTTCTTTAGATATAGAGATAATATATTATTTCTCAATGTCTTTAATATCATTATTTTTCACCTGACTTTCTGGTTTTTTTGTTAGCATATTTTATTGATTATATTGTTACAGTTGTCCCAAATTTTCCCCATTTTCCCCCATCCATGCTGTATCCCTCTTCCCTCCAGCAGTCCTCCTTTCTTGTCCATGTCCATGGGTCGTGTTTGTAAGTTCTTTGGCTTCTCCCTTTCCTGTACTATTCTTTTTATTTTTTTTTTAATGTGTTTTATTGATTACAGTGTTACATTTGTTCCAATTTCCCTTCCCTCTGCTCCCCTCCACCCGGTGGCCCCCCTCCCTCCCCTTGTCCCCCCTTCCTGTACCATTCTTCATACCCTCCTGTCTATTTTGTTCCTACCAATTATGCTTAATTCCTGCACCATTTTCCCCATTCTCCCCTTTCCCCCTCCCAGCTGATAACCCTTCAAATGATTACCATACCTATGTTTGCTTAGTTTTTTTATTTTTTTTAGATTCAGTTGTTTATAGTTGTGAGTTTGTTGCCATTTTAATGTTCATAGTTTTGATCTTCTTTTTCTTAAATAAGTCTCTTTAACATTTCATATAATAATGGCTTGATGATGATGAATTTCTGTAGCTTTACCTTGTCTGGGAAGCACTTATCTGTCCTTCCATTCTAAATGACAGCTTTGCTGAATAGAGTAATCTAGGTTGTAGGTCCTTGCTTTTCATTACTTGGAATATTTATTGCCAGTCCCTTCTTGCCTGCAAAGTTTCTTTTGAGAAATCAGCTGACAGTCTTATGGGAACTCCTTTGTAGGTAACTCTTCTTTTCTCTTGCTGCTTTTAAGATTCTTTCTCTATCTTTAACCTTTTGCCATTTTTATTATGATGTGTCTGGGTCTTGTCTTTTTTGGGTCCAAGTTGTTTGGAGCTCTCTGTGCTTCCTGGACTTGTATGTCTATTTCCTTCACCAGACTGGGGAAGTTTTCTTTCATTATTTTTTCAAATAAGTTTTCAATTTCTTGCTATTTCTCTTCTTCTGGCATGCCTATAATTTGGATGTTTGTACATTTAAAGTTGTCCCCGAGGTTCCTAAGCCTCTCCTCATTTTTTTTGCATTCTTGTTTCTTCTTTTTGTTCTGGCTGAATGTTTATTTCTTCCTTTTGTTCCAAATCATTAATTTGAATCCCTTCCCTTCACTCCCAGTTTCCTGTATATTTTTATTTCATTTTGTGTAAGCTTTATTTCTTTCTTTATTTTTTGCCATACTCTATGAGATCTCTGAGAATCCTTCTCATGAGTGCTTTGAACTCTGCATCTGAAAAATTGTCTATCTCCATTTGTTTAGTTCTTTTTCTGGGGTTTTGTCCTGTTCTTTCATTTGAGCCATATTTCTTTCCCTCCTCAATTTGGTTGCCTCCCAGTGTTTGTTTCTGTGTTTTAGGTAGAGCTGATTTTACTCCCTGTCTTAGCAGTGTGGCTATATAGCAAAGGCACCTGTAAATTGTGTGGGACAGAGCCTTAGGTAATTGCCAGGGTGGGCCCACTTGCTTTACCACTTTGTGGTTCTGTGGCTTAGAGAAGGGACAATGCCACTGCCTGGCTTCTGGCAATTTGCACAGCACTCGCCCTGTTTCGGTCATTTCACACACTTACCATATGTGAGTTGCTGTTTTTAAGCACTATTATAAAGCTGCTTTTGCTAGTATAATAAAAAGTAATATGATATATTAGTTGGTACTCACTAAATGATATTGCAAGTTGAATTACTTTCCTTTGACTTGATAAAACCTTTTATAATTCTATTTTGCTTTATTTTATTTTTTGTTTTTCAATTACAGTTGTCCCATTTTCCCCCCATTGCTCCCCCCACCCAGCCCACCCCTTCTCCCACAATCGTATCCCTCCCCATTGTCCATGTCCATGAGTCATTTATACACATTCCTTGACTAAACCCTTCCCTTACTTATCCCCCTTCTCTCCCTTCTCCCTCCCCCCATTGACTGTTATTCTGTTCCGTGTCCTATTTAGTTCATTTGTTTATGTTGTTCTTTAATTTCCTGTATTAGGTGATATCATATGGTATTTTTCTTTCTTTGCCTGGCTTATTTCACTAAGCATAATTCTCTCTATTTCCATCCATGTTGTCACAAAGGGCAGGAGTTCCTTCTTTCTTTCTGCTGCATAGTATTCCATTGTGTAAATGTACCACAGTGTTTTAATCCACTCATCTACAGATGGGCACTTAGGCTGTTTCTAGCACTTAGCTATTGTAAACAGTGCTGCTATGAACATAAGGGTGAGTAAGTTCTTTTGAATTAGGGTTTTAGGATTTTTCACGTATAATCCTAGCAGTAGAATCGCTGGTTCAAAAAGCAGTTCCATTTTTACTTTTTTGAGGAAATTCCATACTGTTTTCCACAGTGGCTGCACCAGTCCGCATTCCCACCAACAGTGCAGTAGGGTTCCCGTTTCTCCACATCCTCGCCAGCACTTCTTGTTTGTTGATTTGTTGGTGATGGCCATTCTGACTGGTGTAAGGTGGTATCTCATTGTGGTTTTTATTTGCATCTCTATGATGGCTAGTAATGCCGAGCATTTTTTCATGTATCTATGGACCTTCTGTATGTCCTCTTTGGAGAAGTGTTTGTTCAGGTCCTGTGCCCATTCTTTAATTGGGTTGTCTGTTTCTGTGATGTCATCATATAAGTTCTTTATATATTTTGGAAATCAGTCACTTATCTGAGGTATCACTGGCAAATATGTTTTCCCATATGGTTGGTTTCCTTTTCATCTTGCTGATGTTTTCTTTTGCTGAGCAGAAACTCTTTAGTTTTTTTATTGATTATGCTGTTACAGTTGTCCAAATTTCTTTTCCCTCTGCTCCCCTCTACCCTGTGACACTCCCTTCCTCCAGTTGTCCCCCACCTTAGTCCATGCCCATTGCTTGTGCATATAGTTCTTCTCAACATCTTCCTATCTACCCTATTCCCTCCTACTATGCTTCTTAATTCCTGCATCATCTCCTTCCATTTTTCCCCTTCCCCCTCCCCTCTGACCTCCCCCCAATATGTTCCCCATACCTATAATTCTTTTTCCTCTCTCATTGCCTACTTAGTTTGCCTTTGTTTCTATTCCCTAGCTTCTGCTGTTTGTTCTTATGATACAATTTTCATTTTAATGTTCGCAGTTTTGATCCTCCTTCTTCTAAACAAGTCCCTTTAACATCTCATATAACAGTGGTCTGGATCTAAGAAACTCCTTCAATTTTACTTTGCCCTGGAAGCACTTCCTCTGCCCTTCTATCCTGAATGACAGCTTCACTGGATAGAGTAATTGTGGTTGTAGGGTTTTGATTTTCATTACTTTGAATATTTCTTGCCAGTCCCTTCTTGCCTGCAGAGTTTCTTTTGAGAAACTCTGTTAGTCTTATTGGAACCCCTTTGTACATAATTCTTTTCTTCTCTCTTGCTGCTTTTAAGATTATTTCTTTTTTTTTTTTTATTCTTTTTTTTTCAGTGCTTGTCTTTTTTTTTTTAAGTATATTTTATTGATTATATTTACACTAGTTCCAATATTTTCCCCTTTGCTCCCCTCCACCAAGCACCCCCCTTCTCTGACATTCCCCTCCCCAAGTCCATGCCCATGGCTCACCCTTTCATATATTCTTCTTCTTTTTTTAAATAATTAATTAATTAGTTAAATATTTTAACAATAAAAAATAACAATCCCTTCCTCTCAGACTTAAGACCCTTTACAATCTTATAAAGGACAATGGACGAAGGTCTCGAGCTCCTCTAGCTGCTTCAAGCTGGACATGGTCGTTGTCCTACCTACCCTTGGGTCAAGAAATCCCTAATAAGAGTGGGGGTGTGGAGGGGAGGGTGGCCTTCCCACAAGGGGAAGGATCGTGCCGACTCCAGGTTGGTTGGCTGTCTCTGGACAACAGCGTGCTTGGTTTAACCAGCTGGCATCCGTGTTGTATTCTGGAGGCAACAGGGTTAAAGAACATCATTCAATCTGTAACCACTAGATGACAAAAGACAGGTATTAATTTTTCAATGTCCCACATTAGGGAAAAGAAGGGTTTCTTTGGAGGAAGGTATGCCAGGTACATCTCACCTGTCCAAAACCCTTTTGCCCATTATACTTAGTTTGGACTGAGGGAAATATTTTAGGTATCCCCCCTCTCAGGCCTCTGGGCTCTTTCTGTCCAAGCCATTAGGATAGAAAAGAGAAACCAGTTTTCAAGTGAAGTCCACAGACCACCCCATTCTTCACGAACCCAGCCACTTAGTTCAGCCAAACCATTGAGTCTCAGGAGGCAGCAATGCAGACAGGATTAAGTGAGGCCTATACGTACAGACAATCACTCAGGTAATGAGATCGTAGGCTTATGCCCTTTGAAAACAGAAAACACATGTTAATTTATGTAACATAACCCACATACAAGTCTCTAAAACTGTAGGACTGTCTTATAGGAAAGACATCCAGTTGCAAGGCATTTGACATTCTTCTTGCCTGTAAATTAAACATCTTTGATAATGCCACAGACATAGTTTAACTTTCAAATGAAAACAAATTTTAAATGAAAAGAAACTTTAAAGACGGTTAGCTGCACTACTTTATAGTTTACCACTGGGCATTGTGATCTTCCTTGAATCTTGATTTTTCTCCCTAAGATTACCCTCCTTGTCATTAAAGGGACTGCATTAAGTTCATTTTTAATTTATCCTGTTCATTTGCATAAACACAACAAGAGCAGCAAATGACCACTTATGATCTTTAGTTCTGCTTTGCTGGAACTTACGCAAGGAACATTTAGGGTGACCTTCAGTCTGCCCTTCAGGGCACAGAAGCTGGGCCACATACCTGGCATTCAGCCTTGCCTGTAAACACCTGTCTTTTCCAGGTCCTCCTGGTTTTCCATTGTGCCTTAAGGTCCCTTCTAGCCATCTTTCAGGAAAACAACCTTCGTTCCTTCCCTGGAAAGATTGTTATGGACCGCTCATCCATCCAAGGTACCAGGCCTTTTATCTCGTAGACTTTTATTACCTTTGAAAGTCAGTCCCAGTTGCTCAGGGCTTTTTGGTAACAACCAAAGCCCAAGCATTTCTCCTTTAGGCATGACATTCCAGTCAAAATCTTAGTCAAAAAAATCGTTATTAACAACTGGTCTTATTAGTTTTATGCAAAGAAACTTATGTCATTACTTACTTCTTTAGAATGCCAAATTCTGGAGGGATCAGATAGGGAGAAAATATATACAGTGTGAAGGAAAATCCTTGTCCTTCTAATATTCACTAAACTTGCATTTCTATTCTTTATATTTTTATTTTTACCCCCACTAAATATTTTTCTGTTTGTTTGTTTTTCCATTACAGTTGTCTCACTTTTTTCCCCCTCTTGGTTCTCTGCACCCTGTCCCTCCATTCTCCCACATTCAGTCCCCACCCAGTTGTCCATGTCCATGGGTCATTTATACATGTTCTTTGACTAGACCCTTCCCCTTCTTACCACTTCTCTCCCTCCCATCTCCCCCTTTGTTACTGTTAGTTTATTCCTCGTTTACATACCTCTGGTTCAATTTTGCTCATTTGTTTGTGTTGTTCATTAGTTTCCTTTAACAGGTGATAGCATAAGGTAATTTTCTTTTGTTGCCTGGCTTATTTCGCTAAGCATAATTCTCTCTAGTTCCAATCATGTTGTTGCAAATGGTAGAAGTTCTTTCTTTCTTTCAGTACTTATTCAATGTCATTTTCCCCCTTTGTACTCGTGTTCCTCTCTGTCTCTCTCTGTTTCTTCATCTTCTTAAAGCAGACCCTTTAGCATCTCTTGCAATACTGGTTTGGTGGAGATGTATTCTTTTAACCTTCTTTTGTCTTGGAAACTCCTTATTTCACCTTCCATTTTGAATGAGAGCCTTGCTGTGTAGAGTATTCTTGGTTGTAGGCCTTTGTTTTTCATTACTTGGAATATCTTTTGCCATTCCCTTCTGGCTTGTAGTGTTTCTGCTGAGAAATCTGAGGATAGCCTTATTGGAGCTCCCTTGTATGTTATTAGTTGTTTCTCTCTTGCTGCTTTTAGGATTCTCTCTTTGTCTTTGAATGTTGGCATTTTAATTATGATGTGTCTTGAAGTGGGCCTGTTGGGGTTCATCTTCATTGGGACCCTCTGTGCTTCCTGGACTTGCATGATTCTTTCTCTCTTCATGTTAGGGAAGTTTTCTGTCATTAGTTTTTCAAAGAGGTTTTCTATTCCTTGCTTTTCTTCTTCTCCTTCTAGAATTCCTATGATACGGATATTATTACGTTTCATGTTGTCCTGCAGCTGTCTTAGAGCCTCTTCAGTCTTGTTCAGCCTTTTTTCATTTTGTTGCACTGTCTGTGAGTTTTTGTCTACATTGTCCTCCAGCTCGCTGATCCGATTTTCTGCTTCCTCTAGCCTGTTTTTAATTCCTTCTACTGTGTTCTTCAATTCAGAGATCGTATTCTTCATTTCCTCCTGGCTCTTATTGATAGCTTCCATGTCCTTTTTGATGCTGGTATAATTCTCAGTAAGTTCCTTATAGTTCTTCTGGAGTTCACTATAGTTTTTCTGGAGTTCTTTGTAGTTTCCGCTGAGCTCATTGAGCTTCTCCATAATACATGCTTTCAATTCCATATCTGATAGTTGGCTCCCCTCTATTACATTTAGCACTCTTTCTGGGGACTCTACCTTTCCTTTCGATGGGGGGTTGTTTCTCTGTCTCCCCATTTTTGTGACTCCTATTGTTTGTTGGTGCTTCTTAGAATGATCTGCACTTCCTGGGTCTGCCCCTGGTGGCGTCAGATCCTGTACCAGTCTGGGCCTAGGCAGCCTGTTGGAGACTTCCAGGGATCTACTGCCTTTGTCTGTCTCCTTTAGTTGATAATCTATTCAATCTGTGATTAGTTGTCAGGCTTAAGGACCGTGGGTGTGGCAGCTTAATTCCTGTAGGCAGGGCCTTTGCTTCCCCTCAGGCTGACGCCACTTGGCTGGGAATGGTCTGCCTGCAGTGTGGGGATGAGTCAGCCCTGGGATCCAGCCGGCCGCTTCCCCAGCTCTCCCCTCAAAGCCACCACACCAAACTCTCCCCAAGAATCTCCAGTCCTCTCTGTCTTCCCTCTGGTTGTGCCCAGGGTAAGTGGGGGCCAAAATATTTTTGTATGTGATCCGCTTAAGAGCTCTTTTTCTCCATCAGTTTCTCTCCGGCTAGCAAGAAACCCTGTGGCTTTTCGCTTTTCTCAGCTGGATACTATTTTACTTTCCACTCTGTTGCTGTAGGCTGGGGAGCCCGTCTGGGGGTTTGGACCCTGCCCTTCTCAGGGGGAATCCCCGGCTGCTGAGCTGTTTCTCAGCCCCTTCAGCGCCACCCGTGTGAGCCCAGCCAGCCCTTCTGCATCTCCACACTCCCTACCGGTCACGTTGTGATGTAGCGGCCTTTTTTGTCTCTCCGTGGTTATAAGACTTCTCTCCAGCTGGTGTTCGGTTGGTTATTCCAGATGATTTCTCCAAAATTACGTTGTTATTCCAGACTAGTTCTGGGAGGAAGTTAGTGTAGCTTCCACTTACTCCTCCGCCATCTTGTTTCTTAAATCTTTTACTTTTTAAAAATTAATATGGCTATTAAGCACTTTTACTTTATAAGAAATAAATTTATATCTAACTCTATCTGTTATGATGATGCCCAATTATGTGGTAATAATATTATGTAAATCACTCATAACATAATTATATTATATGTTAATAACAAATGTCTTAATACTTGGCAAAAATATACCTATAATTGTACACTAATTTTTTATTAATTATGTTTATAGGTGGATGAAGGCAATACTATTCTCATTTAAAGAATTTCAGTTTTGAGTTCTAAATAAGGTTTATATAACTTATCATTGACTTTGGCAGATCTCAGTTATTATTGTTTTTATTTTTTATTAATTTATTACAGGGGATTTCATTAAATCTGATTATGTTTTATTTTAATTAAAGTTTCTTTTAATTGATATGTGCAAATCATTTAATTCTTCCCATAGTATTTATTACAGCATCGTAACAATTCTTCTAATGAAAATCTTAATTTGTATTTTCATGTTGCTTTTAAATGATATACACTTCAGTGTTTAGACAGCCATTTTCAAAACAGCTTGAAAGAAAAATGATGATTAACTGTTATGGAAACCTATTCTTATAAAAACAGATATGCTTTGCCATGTACATTTAACAGAACATGATCCTTAAACTAAAATGCATATAGTGGAAATTGATAGCATTTTAGTTAACTAACCTAAAAATAACTAGGATTGTTTTTATTCATTGTATTATGTGGCCCACAGTAGCCATCTACAGTTCCCTTCTGAGTGTTTAAATGTGACATGATTAAATTTCAGAAATGGTACTCAAATTCATTTCCATTGCTGATACTATTTATGAAAATTAAGATAGTTACCAAGGGAGCTCTCATAATGCATCATCCACAAATTGTTATACTGGAAAGTATAAAGACTTGAATGATTTCAGAGGGTTTTAATAAAAAAATAAAAACTAAAATCTTCAGCTGAGGATAAAGTGATATTTCTAAATGTTAAAATTATCCATGTTTTTAAAAATTTAATTAAATTATCTAGATAATTCTGTTACCTGTTTTCCTTAAGAATTATATCTATAAAGTTATAAGGACAAAAGACAAGTTTATACACACACACACACACACACACATAGTTTTTTTAAACTATAAATATTTTCCTATATTTATTTCTTGAGCAGCTGTAGCTCTTTAAGCCTTCATTACAAATGAACTAATATTTATAAATACACAAACATATACAATATATACATTATAAATGTACCTATGAGTGTTTCTTTTGATATTAGTGTGCACTGTCAAGTTCATTTGTGTGATCGCAGGCTTAGTGAAAATTGCCAAAACATTTTAGAGATAAATAAATTATTTGATACATATTTTTTTTCTGCTCATTACTTAATTATTCCTTTTGTGAAGACAAATTTACAAATAATGGCAAACACTCAACTACATATTCATGTTTTGACACCAACTGTCATAGGATTATGTTGATGTTAATTTAAACTTTTAAGTTACCATGTGCCAAGCACTGTCCTAAGTACCTTAAATGTTAATTCATATAATCCCCTTAACACTTTTTGTAGTAGGTTCAGTTTATCACTGGTTCTATTTTACAGAGAAAACCATGCTACCAGGTAATGAAATAATGTGCCTAGCTTCACATGGCTAGTAAACTGCAGAGGCTGGCCATAACCCCAGGCATGGCAGTTCCTGATGATCCTGGTCCTTGTAGGATAAACTGAACACTTTATTATGCTGTACACTTTAAGAACACTTGCACTTGAGGGTAACAGGAAAGAGCACAGGCTTCGCATACAAATAGAACTAGGGTTTAAACTCTAAGCTTTTAAACTATGTTTTATAAATATATAACTTTAGGAAATCCTATAGTGTTAATATATTTTTAATAAAGAAATATTAATCCAACCAAAACCATTATGGGAAAAAAGAGTTGCCTTAGAAATATGACATCACAACATACTTTTGAACCACGAAAACCTAATATTTTTATACTGTTTTATCTTTGTAATTATTGTAAGCTGGCACTGTTATTTGATGAAGTATTTTAGTGAATGGTGAACAGAAACTCACCATAGAATGAATAATTCCAGCATTTTCTTATCCTGTATAGATGGTCAAAGATTATATATAGTTTTATACTATAAAACACTATATTCAGGTATGACATAGATCCAAAAGCAAAATATAAAGAGATTCTGATATAAAATAGTTTTAAAATTAAGAGATATTGATAAAGGAAATCAAAATGAGAATTACTGCACACATAAACTTAATATGAAAATTGAATGAGTCCTGTATGTGAATATGTTTAATTATGTATCAAATAAAGTAGCCATGATTATTTATTGATTTTTTCTTAACATAACTATGTAGGAGATTTTAAGAGCATATATAAGTGAATTAATCCATTCACCAAATTATATCAAAGAGTAGCCACCCTCTACAGCTGGGGCAACATTGCTAATTAAAATATAGTCAGTCCTTATGGAGTATATTGATGAGTGGGAGAGAAAAACAAGAATTACTGAATACATATTATAAAACATGATGAGTGTGCTGAATGAAAAGAAGAGGGAGCCATGAAGTGCCTCTTCTGTTGGAGGATTTGAGAAAGTGACATTCATGCTGACACCAGAAGAGTGTATAGTAGGCACCAAATCAAAACAGAGAGTGGGGGAGATGATACATACTTTTACAAGGAGGACATATGTTTAAGAATAAACAGACCCTGGCATTTTCCCCACCCCCTTCTCTCCCCAGGACATGCTTTCTCACTCTTTCCCTAATAAGAGCATGCTCAAAATCTCCTCTGTCTTTCATGTCTCAAGAAATATCCATCTCTTTCTCCTTCTCTGTCTCTCTCCCTCTCCCTCTCTCTCCCTCTTGCTCTTTCTCTTTCTCTCTCCTCTCTCTCCTAAATTCCAAGGGTCCTTCTTTTTCTGTAACTTGTTTTCTGATCCCATTCTTCTGTGGATCACTTCTACCTCTGTGACTTTATAAATAAACTTTCGCTTATAATTTGGAAAAATAAAAATATATACAAACTCTTTGTCCATAAGAATCTTAATATTTAATGGATGAGTTCAACTGTGTGAACATCATGTGATGAAGATTTTAGGATGATCATTTACCCTTTAGGCCTTGCCAGTATGAAGTGGAGACCAGTGGCTGGCAAGGAATATTTATATATTAAAAACCCGTCTCATAAACTATCTTGTTCTACAACCACAGTGACTTTTAAAACACCAAAATAGACTCTAACTTTTATAAATGTATCCATAAATCAAAGAGAAACAAAGAAAAATAATCATTAACTCCAATCCTATTTTCATCCCAGATAAAATATATCTGCTCTGTTTTACAAATGTGAAATGGCATGCTCTCACAATTACTTTTGTCTTTGAAAGCTTTGCCTAATATAAATTTAAAATTACTTTTCTTAAATACATAAAATAGGAATTAGTCCAGAACACCAGTAGGATAGGAGGACAGTTTACCTCAGGCTGTCACCTTTTATGAACATAATACAAATAAAGAAATACATTATGGATTAATGAAGGTTTTATATCCAGTATAAAACTTTTAATTGTATAATATTATATCCAAGATTCATAACTTTTAAAAATCTGCTTTTAAATATATATATACATATATGTATATAAATAGAAACAACCATAATCATAAATAGTTGAATATTGATAATTATTATAAAACTATTGATAATACGTTTTTGTTTAAACAAACAAAATACTGTGCAACTTTATCAATATCCCTCAGGGGAGAAAATGATTTCAATTTTACTGAAGAATGAAGTCTTTGCAACAATAAACACAAAAAATTGACTCAATGACAAAACCAAATTAGATTCTCTGTGTCTGACACAGAAGTTCCATCTTCAATCAGATGCCTTTGGGTATATTTTTCCAAACGTTGCCCAATACTTGTGTACAGATACATCACACTTTAAAAGTTCACCTGCTGTACCTTAAAATGATAACCTAATAAAGGAAAGAAAAAAATATTAGCAAAATGCTCAAATAGATCCCCTAGGATTTGCTAAATACCTCTAACAAATTGAATCAGATTCTCATTACCTGACGGTTTTGTATTTGATTGCAAATAATTACAGAAACATCCGGTAAGCCCTCCTTGATTTTCAATTTCTTTCATTCCTATTATGTGCTAAACTGCAAATCTTTAGGGATTAAAATATAGTCTTGCATTTATTCTCCAGGTTAAAACTCACTCTACTATTTCCCATTTCAAAGACAAAAGAAGATAAAGTATGCAGAGGTACAGAGAGTTTGGGAACAGTATAAAATGACTTGACTTCACCTTTATAACCTTTAAAGTTATAGTGTATGGCTGAAAAATACTGTAATTTTCTCAGGCTGTAAATACATTTTTTAACCATCACCCTATCTCTTAACCATTAAAAAAAAAAAGGAAGAAATGCCCCAAATAAAATATGTACACCACAGAAAAATAAAAATTTCTCCATAAGAAAAGTACTAGAAAATAAGTTATCTTCAGACTTTATAGCATTAACATGATTAAAATGTAATCACTGGGCCAGTAATTATCCTCTACAGAAGTTCACATAGCATTTTTGGGTGTTTAGGTGAAACTTTGCATTTGGATATCAAATGAGGTTGAAATAGTTATTTCATAATGCAGAAATTATAAACATGAGCCTAAGCAATTTCTCCCTTTATTTCATTCACTTAATAGCAAAGTCAAATGCTTTTCTCAAATATGAGAAAGGAAATAATACAGATGGGTTCTGATATTTTACTAAATATGCAAAATTTTTATGATTTCCTGAAAACCCTAAGATTTCAAATTGTGGCAGTTTTACTGGTCAGCAGGGAGGTAGGTTGGGCAGTGACACCCACTGCTGTGGCCCTTGCTGCAGTTTTCAATCAAAGCGGCATACTTAGAAGTGATGGCTTCCCACCTGCATGTATGACCGAGAGTCATGGACATGTTTTGAATTCCATCTTTAAGCAATCTTCTTCCACTGAAGGGTAGGATCAAAACAAACATTTTCCAATATAGTCATGTAGGTGCATTTGGCCTCCTGGTAATGTAGTACAGCTAGTTATAAAAACATGGGTGATAGCTCAGGGAAGCTCTGGTGATAGAGCTTTAGATTTAGGGATAAGATGAGAATGGAGAAATGCTAAGACTGAATGTTAGTGCCAAGGGAGAGAGTAAAGAGTTTAAGATTGCTAAAGGTAAAGTTTAAGGCAGATAAAGAAATTCTTTCTGCAGGGGTACAAAAACCAAAAACCAAAAACATTAATCAGAGAAAAAGAGAGTAAAGACGTAAAGCAAGAGAATAAACTCTTTCCAAAACAGAAGCTGGTCAAGGGAATGGATACCTAAAGAAGCTTTCTTTTTTTTCTTTAATTTGGAGTCTCAAACCATTAACATTCTCTAAATGATTGCAGTGCATAGTAGGAGAGAATGCCAGGTTGCAACTATTCCAGGTTGAGCAGGTGCTGAGTAAGAAATAATAGACCCAGTCCGCTCCTCCCTTGTTATGGTGCACTCTGCTTTGAGCATATCTCAAACCCCAAACAGCCATTAAAGTGGCCAAGGACCTAAAAATAAATTTTATAATAGTTACCTTAATAGCTTTATCTGGTCAATAATACACATTCTTTATAGAGCACCAAAGGGAATGGACACATAAAGTATCCAACTTAGAAATAAATTGAACTTGAGGAATATGATTCTATAAAAAGAAGTAGAACCAGAGCAAAGTCAATAAATCCAATACTAAAATTCACGGAAAATAGGAGCAGGGACAGAAAATAAACTATTCTGACAAGAAAAATGGATAGAACTATAGTTATATAAGGAAGCCTATAAATACTCAGTACTATTATCTAACTACAAAACATCAAGAAATTGTTAACAGTAGTTCTTAGCTCCAAGAAATCCAAGGATATGCGTAGTGATTTGTTCAAAATAAAATTCACTTTATATTTTCTCTGGTATACTCACTCCAGCAGACATACAAATTTTTAACCATCGGAAAAAACAATTATTTGTTATTATAAGCATCACTTCATACCCTCTCAACAGTAACTTAATAATGCTATTTTCTTTCCCATTAGAA
Source organism: Furipterus horrens (assembly GCF_987537825.1). Lineage (NCBI taxonomy): Eukaryota > Metazoa > Chordata > Mammalia > Chiroptera > Furipteridae > Furipterus > Furipterus horrens. The sequence continues at coordinate 54,156,376 of NW_028327175.1, read as the reverse complement.
TTATTCCTGTATTCTACCATTGTTAATAGTTTTCAGTTTAACAGAACATGAACACTTTCCAATAGGAATCAGCATAACAACTTTCTCCGTCCCACCCTTTAAATGCTTAATGCAAAGTTTTAACCTGGGGTACAGGACCCTCAAGGGACAGGTGGATAGAATTCAGGGTGTGTGTGTCCTTCAATGAAAAAAATAATCACATATTTATTTTTACCAATGGCTACCTAAAAATTAGAATTTCTACCAATTACAAATGTAGGCAACAATGAATCATAGTATTAGCAGTACCAATGACTGTCATTAATAGAAATCACAGATATTTTATATCACATTATACTTGTTACACATATCTGAAAATAAAATTTATATTTTTTACTAATGAAAAACTATAGTAGACCTGTCACTACCTCTACTTTTTACTATGTCAATAGACAAGAATATATATTTCCATTTCACACATTTTAAAATATTCTGATAATTAAGTTGTGCTTCTGCAAGCTTCACCAGACTGATAAAGGACCCACAATAGAGTAAATGTTCAGAACCCTAATTAATAGCTTATTGGTTTCAAGAGATTTTTTTTGTGTGTGTGTAGTCTGGATGATGCTTTTGCAAATTAAAGACATTAAGGAGTCATTGTCATTGAATGTCCATTCCTGACCTTTCTGCTGAGTATTGTTCTCTAGCTCCATATGTAAAAAATACAAGTAAATTTGCAGATGACACTCTTAAGCCACATTTTTATCATGGGTTTAGCTAGGTTTATTAGTAGAGTTGAGTGTTTACTAAACCCATTGCTGCTTCACACCAACAGTGCAGGCCTTAGAAAGTTTGTAACCCTACAATGAGGTGATGTATTCTAAGTTGCCAATAAGCACTAACCTGTTTTTAAGGACAAGAGAAGAGAAAGAAATTGAAGGTTGCCCCAACCTGCCCAAGGGCTACAATCTAAAGTCTGCCTTTGACAGGACCTTTTCAATTTTCTTAAAAGCAATTATTATCTATATGAAAGTTCATGATTTATTTAGTTATTTGGGTGACCAATGTAATCTACAGAGTCACTTTAAAAGAATGAAGCTAGTATACAATGTGTCATCTGAAATCACAGCATCAAATACAAAGTAAATGTCAAATACTCATTATTTTAAAAAAAATGAGAAAAACCCATCCTGTTAAGTTAGTGATATTTTCAGTTTGTGTTCACATTAGTTTCAGAGTATCAAGATCAAGTACTGCCACAAAACATATAATTAAGTCTGTTTTTGAATTTAGTTCTGATGGCAGAATATACTTGTACATAGAGTTAGTTTAAGCAATACATGCTTTTCAGACCGGTACAATTCTATTATTCACTTAGCCTCCTTTCTTTGAATGAGGATACATTTGTGCAGATCTCTGGGTGTCAGAATGGAATAAAAAAGTGGTAATGATTGGTCATCTCACAACCTAGATTTTTTGCAATATGACAGCATTATGCTGGATGCTGAGACAGCTATAGCCTTTGACATTCAGACATGTGAAATTTCACTTACACTTTTTGGCTTGTTTTGATGATAGGAAAAGCAGACCCATACAATTTACCTCATTAGGGGGGTTATTTTCAAGATTATATGTGAACCACAGCTATAAAGAAGGCTTGTGCCCTCTTGGGCTTCTGTCTTATTTTCTCATTCTCTCCTTATTCCTAGTCCTAGTTACATGGTCTCTCATTGAATTTTTGCTTTCCCTGTGTTTTTACTCTGTTTCCTTTTTTACATCAATGATGCATTTAAATTTATCTTATTTCTCAATTATATCAATATTTTACTTTGGGTAGCTTCTGTTTATGAATAATAAGTAGTGGTGTAGATTAGAGAATGAAAAGAACATGTATAACATGCAAAAAAAAAAAAAAAAAGCTTAAAATTGTACCTGAGAAAGAAAAACAATTTATTTAGTGTCTCTTAACTCTTTCTCCTAGCAGAGCAAAATATTATTTTTTATACACATTTAACCATTTGAGTAGTCGGGTGGATTTTACCATAAGGGCCTAGGTGAATTTATTCACAATGCAGAACTCTACAGAAGTCCCCACCGAACTATTCACTCTGTTCTGGTGTTTGCTCTAATCATAAAATGTAAAACTGTTTAAAAAGTATTCTGTGGGTAGTGTCACTGTTGCCTGAAAATATTACAAAGTAACATAAAATTCTGTCCAGCAATTTGTGCAAGCTAATCTAACAGAGAAACATTACTTAATTTTTACAGTCTGGTAATAAACTGTCAAATTTTGTTTTTTAAAATGACCTAAAAGAAAGATTTTTTTTCATGCTAGTTTACCTGTATCAATTGCAGGACTGCCTAATTGTAGTACATTTAGAAATAGCAGGAATATGGGAATAAAAAAATGTTAAGGAAATAAAAAGAGTACCCACATGAGAAAAATAAACATAAATCATATCTTTCCTCATTTTTTCACTTATAAAATACATGCTTTTTATTTGAACATATTAATGTCTCTGAAATAAGGAGACATCTTAAATGTCACACAGTAATGGGATCTTTGTCTCACTGAAGTCCGCTACCAATAGCACAGAAATTTTGATAACACGATCATTCCAAAAAATGTTCTGCCAACAGTCATTTATAGTAAGCTAAGGCACCAAAGTAATTATTTTTAAACTTATGGGATAAAAAGATGATTTAATGCTGAAGCAAATGATGCAAAAATTCAGGTTGTCCAGTTCAATTTTTCATGGTGAGTATAAATGCTTTACCATTATTTTTGTCAGGCTAAAACTGTAGAACCCTTGTATTTGCCCACAGATTACCCTATACAAATGTGGAGGTGTATTTAGAATAATTAAACACCAGTAAGATTATCATACCATATTGGAAACATACACACACACATGCACAGACACACACACACACACACACACACACACACACACACACACACACCTCTTATCTGGAAAGTAGTTCAATTTTTTTTTTTTCTAGGCACAAGTATCTATCAAGTAATTTCTACTGAGTATCTTATACCACTTAGCAACAGGTCATAGAGTCTCTAATAGTCCACTTAAAAACTGTTGACATTTCACTTGCTTTGAATGACCCTTTGTTTTTTAAACAGTTTTCTGATTACAAAAATAATATGTATCAAAAAAGAACAGTTGGAAACACAAAATTAATGTTTTAATTTCTTTTTTTCTAAAATGGAGTTTGTTGAAATCCACCACTTACAGCACACTACCAACAGCTATGCTTATAACATTTATTAATTGTTACTTTATTCTTTCTGGAGCTTATCTTCTATGTGTCTAGTTGTCCAAATCCCATTTCAGATCTAAAGTTTTAAGACTAGACATTTTCTTCAGTGTATTTTTTCCTTGTCTCTGTAACACCTAAAATCTCTGTATGGATAAATCGGACATTTGACAAATTTGGACATTTGGATGGCCAAGATTATTTTGAGTTTAGTATGAATTCTTTAGAGAGAGGAGGAGAGACAGAGAGAGAGACAGATGGACAGAGAGAGGGAGAGACAGAGAGACAGAGGCGGGGGAGGGAGTTGTGTGCCTTCATCAATTTGATTAACTTAAAAATGGAAAGTATTAATAGATTATCTCATATATACACTTTATTCTGAAACATTTTGTTAAACAGAGAAGAATGCTCTATGTCATAATTGGCATTTTTAAAAGTAAGAATATGAAAGTGGTTCTTATACAGTAGAGAGAAAATAAACAGCAAAAGAGAAGGAAATTAAAGCTGAAGAAATCATTGAGGTTGGCAGTTCACCATAGTCCTTTTCTACAGATCCCCAGTTATAAAATGATGCTAACATAAAATTAGTTTCTACTAAGCTACTCCCAGCTCATCATCATTTTGAACTTAACAGACTTATACCTCTGCTTTATAACAAGAAGAGGTTCAAAATAATTTGTTAAATGTTGAGTAAATAACGGCCAATGTTATATTATTAATTGCATCCACAAGCTATGTCAGAAGCTACAATAAACATGAATGCAATCTGACTTACGTCACTACTCTGTGTCTTTTTAAACATGGTGACCAAGATCCCTTCCTGTCATTTTTCATTACTTCTTCACACTGCTTAAGTCATGTACAGCAAACAGAATCCCCTCAGCATATCACCTCACAATGTTTATCATGACATTTTGGTAATTGATACACCTGGGGCCATATCCTGGCTCTGTGACTTCAAGGGAATTACTTAACCACTCTGAGCCTCAGTTATCTCAATTAAAATTGGGAATGAACCTAATATTGAGTGGGTTATTTCGAGGCTAAAATGCCTGATGTATTTTCTTTGTAATAAATATGTGCATGCTTTATTTTTATTCGTTGGGAATGTCTGTGAGAGAAAAGAAAGGTTAATACCTTTACAGCAGAGAAGCTTCCTCATTTTACTTTCTTTATATGGCACTTCTTAAGAAATCAGTATTTTTGCATGGTTTTCTTATATCTCAAAATAAGATCAGGAAGAGTCAGCTAGGTGCTAAGTGACATTTCATGATTTTTTCTTCTAATAGGTCCCCTTTATGTTCTTAGAAAACTGAAACAATGAATATTAACATTCATCTCACATTGATTAGAAAAATAAGTCATGATGAAACAGAAAGATTATGCTGAAGTTATGGGAACTAGGTATTATTCAATTTAGGGGGAAATGGTTTGTTACTTTACTCTCAGTTATAGACTTGAGGAAATGAGATTCTTTGATTATTGCAACAAAATTGCGACCAGCTAAAATTTCATCTCCATCTAACCTAAAGATAGGATTACTCGGATATTAAATTGGGAAAGAAACTTGATTATAAAGGTGCTTCTCGGAGCTGTAATCTGGTTTACCAAAGAGTTACTATAATACTTTTCCATAGGAAATTCTTTTTTTGTGCCACAATGAGGAAAAGCACGTGCCAGAGTAGACCTATTTTTAAAAGAAATTATTTAATTAGTAATTTTCGTTTTTAGTGAGTCTGGCAATATACTGTGGGGAATCATTTAGTTTTCATTCATTACAAGAAACTATAGTTTATATTTCCCCCAGGCAGAGATTTATTTGACAATTTGAATCCTTTGGTGACAGAAATATCTGATGATGAACATGATATTTAGGAAACACCAAGTAGCGTGATATTTTGAATCATTTTCAATAACTTTTCATGATTAATAATTGTCCTTATGTCAATATTTTAATTTTTATTAAAGAACATTTTGCATGGAAAAATAAGAGTAGATGGTCTTCTCCCCTTCTACTGCCTAAGTAAGAAATGGATGCAAGTAAAACCTGGATGAATATATGTTAAAACCTTGGGTCTCTGGGTAGTCACAGTGGAAGCCAATCACCCTCATTCACAATTTTTAACATGTACTTTTGCTTTATAACAATAAATAACAATAACAACAACAACATAAAGCTACCATTCACTAAGACCATGTTTATTGTCACTTGGCTTACCATGTGCTTACCATCTATTGTTTCTAATCTGTGTAGGAAACCTAAGGTGGGTGTTACTCTTTCCTGTAAACATATGATTACTCTGCTGTATATCAGCATCCTCGATTTTAGAAAAAAATAAAGATATCTGCTGCTGCATTTTCCTTCATGTCTTTAACCAGATTTACAATAAAGTTGGTCTTGATGAACTGATATAATAGAAAACTTTCCAAGACTCAATAAGTCACTTTACATACATCAGCAGTCACCAATAATGTACATTTATGGTTATTTTAATGATTTCCCAAATAAATTACTTATTTTTGTAATCTACTCAGATTGTAGACCTGTAAATCTATTAATATAAAACAAGTGTTTTCTCTTCTATTGTTGTTACTCTATTACAGTTGTCCCAATTTCCCCTCCTTTGCCTATTTTCATCCATCCCAACCCCCCGCCACCATTCCCACAGTCAGTTCCCACACCGTTGCCCATGTCCATGGGTCATTCATACATGTTTGTTGTCTAGTCCCTACCCCTTCTTTCCACCATTATCCACCTCTCTCATTCCCTCTGGTCACTTTCAGTCTCTTCCATGTTTCCATCCATGTGGTTTTATTTTTTTCATTAGTTTATTTTGTTCATTAGATTTCTCTTATAAGTGAGATCATATGGTACTTGTCTTTCACTGACTGGCTTACTTCACTTAGCGTAATATTCTCCAGGTCCATCCATGCTGTCACAAAAGTAGGAAATCCTTCTCTCTTTGGGCTGCATAGTATTCCATTGTGTAAATGTACCACAGTTTTTTGATCCACTCTTTTACTGATGGGCACTTAGGCTATTTAAAGCACTTGGCTAATGTAAATAGCACTGCTATGAATATAGGGGTGCATAAGTTTTTTGAACTGGTGATTTAGTATTCTTAGGGCATATTTCCAGCAGTGGAATCACTGGATCATATACTAGAATAAACTCAAAATGAATAAAAGACTTAAATATAAGTCACGACACCATGAAAGTGCTAGAGGAAAACATAGGCAAAAAAATTTAGATATCCCATGTAACAATAGTTTTGCTGATAAATATCCTAAGGTAAGGTAAATAAAGGAAACAATAAACAAATGAGACCACAACAAGCTAAAAAGCTTCTGCACGGCTAAAGAAGCCATCATCAAAATGAAAATGTAGCTAACCATATGGGAGAACATATTTGCCAATGATACATTGGACAAGGGTTTGGTCTCCAAAATATATAAAAAACTTGTCTGACTCAACGCCAGGAAGACAAACAATCCAATTAAAAAATGGGCAAAGGCCACCTTTCCAAGGAGGACATACAGATGGCTCGCAGACATGTGAAAGTATGCTCAACATCACTAGCCATCAGAAAGATGCAAATTAAAATCAATGAGATATCACTTCACACCTGTCATAATGGCCATCATCAATAAATCAGCAAACAAGTGATGGAGAAGATGTGGAGAAATGGGAACCCTAGTGCACTGTTGGAGGGAATGCAGACTGGTGCAGCCACTGTGGAAAATACTATGGAATTTTCTCAAAACACTAAAAATGGAAAATAAGAGTTTTTAAATATCTTTTCATCTTTGCAGTTTTGGGTTAACTTAGTATATAACTTTTGAAAGTATAAAGCAATCAAATATGTTATCTTATCACCCTGCCTGAGCAATTCATAGTTCACGCAGTAATTTCTTTTCTTGTTTTTTTTCTTTTTTTTTTTTTTGTAGTGAAAGAGGATTTTGGCAATTGTATAAAAGTGTTAAATTAATGAAATATTGTCTTACTCATGTCAGGTAAAATTTATATACTTGCTTTTCTCTATTTATTTTTGTGCAATTTATCATTTCTCTATATTAAATATAATAGCTTATCTGAGATGGCAGAGGGTTAAGTGGAAGTCACTAACCTCCTCCCAGGACCAATCTGAATTACAACTAAATTGTAGAGAAATCATGCAGAATAACCAAGTGAACACTAGCGGGAGAGAGGGCTTATAACCATGGACAGGCAGAAGAAACCACTTGACCACAACATGATAGAGAGCGTAGAGAAGATGTGAGAGGGCTTGCTAGGCACCCATGCGCGGCAGCTGAAGTGCCAGAGGGATATTGCAGTGGCCATGGAGGTTCCACCTGAGAAGTGTGGGATCTAACCCCCAAGCTGGCCTCCCCAGACTACAACACCAGAGCCAAAAAGGAACTCAGATAACATCCAGCTGTGAAAAGCATCAAGGCTTCTGTCTGCCAGGGAAAGAAGTCTGGAGATGCAGAGAGTCTCCAAAGGGCCAAAGCACAACATAATAAGGCGTTAATATCCAAAATTTATAAAATTCTCAAAACTCAACACCAAAACAATGCACAACCCAATTTAAAAAATGGGCAAAGGACTGAACAGATGCTTTTCCAAAGAGGACATACATATGAAAAGACATATGAAAAGATGCTCAATATCACTAATCATTAGAGAAATGCAAATTAAAACTACAATGAGATATCATCTCACACCTGTCAGAATGGCCATCATCAATAAATCAACCAACAATAGTGCTGAAGAGAATGTGAAGAAAGGGAAACCCGTTTGTACTGTTCATGTTAATGCAGACAGGTGCAGCCACTGTGGAAAGCAGTATGGAAATGCCTCAAGAAATTAAAAATGGATCTGATTTTTAAGCCAGAGATTCCACTTCTGGGAATATATCTGAAGGAACCGAAAACACTAGTTTGAAAGAACGTCAGCACCCCTGTGTTCATTGCAGGATTATTTACAATTGACAAGATATGGAAGCAGCCCAAGTGTCCATCAGTAGATGAGTGGATAAAACAACTATGGGACATCTACACAATGAAATTCTACTTGGCCATAAAAAGAAGAAAATTTTGCCCTTTGTAACAGTATGGATGGACCTGGAGAGCATTATGCTAAGTGAAATACCCAGTCAGAGAAAGGCAAATGCCATATGATTTCACTCACGTGTGAAATCTAATGAACAAACTGAACTAACAAGCAAAACAGAGACAGATTCGTGGATGGAGAGCAGATGACAGCCAGTGCCAGGGGTGGTGGGGGGCGGTTAGGGAGCAGAGGGTTTGAGCAAAGAGGAAAATGGACTCGTTGACATGGAAAACAGTGTGGTGATTGCTGGGGGGGAAGGGGTATAAGGAGATTAATTGGTAATGGAAAAAATACAATAAAAATTAAATCAAAAAATAAAAACAAAAACAACAACAAAAATATATTAGCTGCATCCAAAAGACTATTCAGTTATGAAATAACTGCTTTTCCTATTTTGAATCATTTGACTAAAGTGAAGAATTCCTAAGAGAAAAAAGTCACTATTCTTGTTTTTACAGAAAGATTTACAAATGACAACATTTGTCAATCTCTACTTTGGGTTAATGATTGTGTATTATTTATGTTTGTGGTTTGATGTCTGCTACCTGATCCTGGAAATAAATAACCAATGTATTGAGCTATCCAACATGAGTAAAATTGTGAAGTGGAAGTTTCTGGAGAAATTAGTATTGCATAGTTCCAAAATAAGAGAAACAGTACATTCTCTTTTAATTAAAAGTTTAAGAAAAGGCATGAAATTTGTTCTGACTACTCTAAAAATGTACAGCTTTCTAATAGGCAGCCATAAGATTATTTGATGTTTAAAAATTTATGTCTGTCATGTATTTTTAACATAAGTTTATAAGAAGTGTATGTATTTACTTAAGTAAACCAAACCACATAACAATAATGTGTTGTGTTTGAGCAAACTAGAAAATTGCAGTTTATCCCTTTACGGATATTTTGTTGAGCATAGCAAATATCCTATACTTATTCTAGCAAATGAGCATTTAAATCCAGAGTTAAGATTTTTAAATATCTTTACTTTTCTGAAATGTGTGTATGCATTATTAGGTAGCTCTGATACAAACATTAGAAGTTGTCTTTTCTACAAATATTATCCAGCAAAAATGAACATTTAACCTGGAGACCACATAATATCAGGAGTTAGTTTATCATTAAATATAATAAATTTGAAAACAAGCAAAAGTTAAGCTTCCTATTTAATCAGCTGACCTATATTCATTATGTTACAACACACATCTAGTATGACTCTCTTAAGAATAAGGGGTAATATATGAAAAACTGGCTTAGCTTCTACAAGTTTATAACAAAATTATTACCCTGATAAATTCTCCATAGACTGTCCTGTCTATAAAATGTAAAAATCATTCTTTTAGTAATTTAACATTTATTTTGTTTGAAAATTATATGTTGATTTGTCCCTTTCAGAACTACCAAAGCCATTGTAAATACTACATACAAAGCTTTTGTGAACCTTTCTTCTCTAGGAATGCTTGATTACTATTGTAAATGCATTATAATCAAGAATGTATCCTCTGTCTCAAGTTAATATTGGAAATGCTGGAAACATATATATAGATATAGATATAGATAGATATAGATAGATAGATAGATAGATAGATAGATATATAGATAGATAGATAGATAGATATGTGATTTGAGGGAGAAAAACAATGGAGCTGATGCTGTCACTTAGAAGGCAGAGTTTAAAGTTATTTGTAAGAACTTTAGCTCCCTTCCCCAACTTTAATACTTCTCTGATTATATGGGTATTCAATTTATTTCCTATATAACAATTTTTTTTTTTTTATATTTTTAGGAGTGAATGTACAATATAGATGTATCTAGAATCCAAATAAATAAATCATCCACTTAGGCACTTCTGTGTTCCATTTCACCCTTCATCCTTTTTTTCACTGACTTTTCCAAGTGTTATAGCCTTAAAGAGGGCTTATTATGCTATACCATGCCATCTGCAATGAATTCCTGTTTACTTTTTGAATTCCTTTTGACCTCTGGAACACTGAATCTTCCCACTTGACCTGAGATAACATCCAGTGTGAAGAAAAGCTTAACTATATCGTACAGAAAAAAAAAAAAAAAAGCTAGATAGTTAATAATTGGATTTAAGACTAGGATTTATCTCTCAAGTAAAATCAGTGTTTGACATACCAATAATATAGTAAACAAAACATTAAAGACAGTGCCTTGTGGTACTTATCATGATAGTTGTTTACAAAAAAAAATAACTTAGAAGATGTAAATGACTTATAAGTGTGAAAATGTGTCTTCTGCATAGCAGTGTGAATATTTACATTTAGTATTCAACTCATGGGTCTCGAATCAATTGAATCCCACCTTTAGCATTTACCTTGACATTATACCTCTTTTAGCTCTTTCCTGTGCAGACAGATCTTTTGTTGGGAGGAAGAATACATCTTCAGGTTTTTGAATTGTAGGCTTTTGACTCCCAGGACAAATGTTTCATCAAACCATGTTGTTATCTTTATAGTTGGTGGAAGATGAATCATGCAGTTTAAGTAGAAGCCTGAGTACAAGTTATTGAAATCTTGCTCAGCTGCAAAAGGGCATGCAGCACTTGAAAAACCTATATGCTTTTCTCTTTTAAAAGAATGCATCTTAAGTAATTAAAATGCACTCTTCTTTTGTCCTATAGAAATGCTGTGCACTATGATAGAATGATAATCTTATCAGATTTTTTTGACTTTTGTGAATTATCTCAGTAAGAATTTTGGGTTTTGAATACTAGAGTCCATAGGCTCTACTATTTAAATACACCAGCGACCATCATCATGCATCAGTATGCTAAAAATTAGCTTCAGGATATATTACTGGGCACTTTTCTATTATAATTTAGCTTATTTGTGGGTTCAATTTTTTCCTGGATTCAAAACAATTAACTTAAACTGATAATATGTCATAATTGACTAGAGATAACACGGTGTGAAGAAAAGCATAACCAAATGTGACAGGAAAATAGCTGGATGGCTTATAATTGAATTTATAATTTTATGAATGCTGGTTTTTATTGTAAACATTATATTTTCCCTACCTCCAAGAGCTAATTTTTATATAGTTCAAACATTCCAGCATGCTAAGAAAAGATTTCTGATTTTTATCCCCACCCAGTATGTTGAATCCTTAGAGTGATCATATCTATATTCAGAAGATTAATTCAGTTTCCACAAAGGAAGAGTAGTAATTCCAAAAAAGCAATGATTTGTTTTAATTTACTTTAACCCACAACATTGAGAACAGATTTGCAAGGCAATGTGTTTAGTGCTTTGGAAACATAAAAATGCAAAAAGCATGATTTCTACTTTAAAGAAGTTTATTATCTAAGGCAAAATATATGCACATATAGTTGTTTCTCATTTATTTTGGATACCTCTAAGCTTTCCAATATGGAAAATAGTAGAACACAGTCTCTAATAGTGTGCGGAAAGTTTTTTAGTGGCCACACATCACAGCATTGGTCTTCAAGATTGTAAAGAAAATTAATATCTATCTAGGTGAAGCAGCCCATCTGATGCAAAAGAAAAAGAAAAAAAAAAGACTTTTCTCTAAGTTATACGTACATTTTATGTGCAATCCAAATAAACTTAACTAATTTTTGAAACCTGTCTTGATGATTTTGCAATGGTTCCCGAAGCAAGGTTACTGCGGCCATATGTGAAGTTTATGCTCTCATACAAAGACGTAGTCTCTAAGGTGGAGAGAAACAAGTATCTCCAAATGGCATTTTCACTCTAAATCTTTGTGAGGTGATCACTCCCTGTGTCATGGTGGGAGGCTGACTCCCCAGGCATGCTCCATGGGATCCTGTGAATGAGTGAGTGAAGGGGAGGCCGTGTTGTGCACGTCCATTCTTACATTGTCACTGTGTCCAGGGAGCGCCTTTGCCATCTCCTCTGTGTCCCACAGCCAAAGCAGTCCACTTAAGCCATACCTGAGATCAGCCTTTCTTAACATTCCTGTCTTCATTCCCTCCCTTGTCCTCTTTCTTCTGACACCACTGAACACCAGAAAAAATGATAGTATAAGAAAAATCAGCAAATGTTTTGGAGCTTCGGTGACAAGACTCACAAGAAAAAGAAAATCATCAAGGCTCCTTTTAACCCCTGGGCCACAGTGCTAGGAATAGTGGCCTGGATCTCTGCCTCACCAATTTAGAGCCGGGTGTCAAGACAACTCTACAATAAAGCAAATGCTAGGAATAAAGGAAAGGCTGCAGTCCACGCGGCACAGAGGGAAGTTTATGCTTGAATCAGCATTAATTTCTGCAGTATTGGAGATCATCAGTAATCCATACGCCAGCACTTGTGTTCTGCACAATTATCGTGCTATGCTAAGCATGGCAGAGGACTCGCACTCCTATACGATGATGAGATGCTTGGGGAAAGAGAGGACTGGAGATGTTTAAAGGAGATTTGTTTCTTACATGGCTTTAATTTGAAATCCTTTCATTCTGAAGAGGTCTGAATATTGAGATAGAGCAAATGAAAGCAGTACATTCTTGTTCCGGATTCAGCCATGCATCTCGCTTATTTGAAAGGCTTAATCGGCACACACAGCAACAAAATGTGAGATATCTCGAGGCACTACTTATTTGTCAGCTGCAAAATCAATAAAATACTGATGCTATTCTTTGCCACACTCCAGAGGATGAGTTTGCAGAGTGAGACGGACTTCCCTTTGAAGCTGTTTTATTCACAGGGATTTGGCAAAAGTGGAGAAGTGCTCTGGGGAGGGCACCCGAGGCTTGGCCTCAGCTGGCCCAGCTGCCCTTCTTGCTCAACCTCCCAGGTGACATCACTCACTCGCTCAGTTAGTCTGAAGAGTGGAACAGCAGCGCCTCATGTCAGAAGGCACTTCCAGGCCTCTCAGATGATTTGGGCAATGCAGTTATTTTACCTGACTCTGTAAAAGATGCCTAAAAACCTCGATGTTGATTGGACTCCTTAATTTAGGATTATTTTTAAACTTGACCAAAGCAAACACAGTACCAAAGATGCATAAACACAGGTATAATGATCAAAAATGTTGACTCCCATACTCTCCTGCCATGTTTAGTGCTTGTCAAATTGCCACTGAGCCCACTCTAGGGATAAAGGTGGGCAATTTCAGAAATACCTGCTGGCTGAGTGGCAACTAGTTAAAAGAGAAGTAATACACTTCACTGTTTTGTTTTGTTTTTTCATTACTAAAGAAGTGCTTTTCCTCTTCACTCAGCATGTGAATGATTTCTAAAGGCATATATATTAGTGTACCCTTGAGAAAGTAGGTGAAATGATTTGTTAATGTAAAAATGAATTATATAAACAGAATATTGCAATGTTAGCTGTAATTTTTACTGTTTATCTGTTTACTTACCTTTCATATTTATTTCAAATTAATTCCCAATATGAGCATTTATAAAGTGTCTGCTAAGATGGAGGCTTGCTGCTAGATACTGTGAGGGATGTGATCCCTGCCTACAAAGGGGCTACACATTCTGTGGGACAACAGATGGACACACATGTTACACCTGGAAAGCTGTGGAGTGGGGAAGTTCTGGGAATGCTTTGAGCATAGAAGCAGGTTTTGACCTTTCAATCATCCCTGCAGCCTGGCTGATATGACTGGAGCTTCCCAGGTTTAGCATAGCAATAGCAAGTGGGACAAAAACAGGTCCTCCCAAATTCAACCCAGCAGCAAGAATAATTTTTGATAAAAACTTAAGAGAAGAATTAGATTCAGTGATGTTATTTGTGAGACATGTACAATCTCAATTAGAGGGAGCACTATCTATGCATCTTTGTAGGTACTCTTATTTCTCTCCTCCACCCTACATCTCATTATTACTGGCTCTGCAAAAAACAATTTTACCTTCTAAATAAGCTTTAGATTCTCTTTCTTTTTCATATCTCTTTCAGACCTGTATCCTTTTTCACTTAGACAATTGTGGTAATTTGCTATTTGTCATTAGTTTTGGACCCTCTTACATCTATCCTCCACAATATAGCAGGAATGGTCTACAATAAATGAAAATGTAACCATAGTTAGAATCCTTGAACAGCTCCTTTCACTGCCTGAATCATGTCCTCTCAGCAAGCTTTTCAGAAAAATAATGTAGATTTCTCTATTTTTTCACCCTATCTTGACCATCCCCTTACCAACTCATTTTGGTCTCGTACTACTGATCTGCCTCTACTTCCCTAATCATACCAGGCTGTTTCCCAACTCGGTGTCTGCCCTCCCTTCTTCATGAGGCCAGTTCCCATTCTTTTCCAGAAAAATTTTCCCTGAAACCCAGGATGGGTTATAATTCCCTCTTGATTCTCCCATTGAATCCTGTGCATCCACCATCACATATCATAGTAAAACGTTTTCATTTCTCTGTGTCTCTCCCACTGGACTGAAAGCTACATAAGGAAACCATTACAGTAAACCTAGCACACAGTAGGCAACTCCTGCCCTTCAATCAGAGGTCAGATTTAATGTCACTTCTCAGAAAGGCTAACTCTGATCACCTGACACACCCTCACTATCTTTTACTCTGACTTACCACTTTATGGTTTTTCCTTATTTATTTGTTTGTTTATAATTTGCTTTCCCACTGGAATATGAACTCTAAGATTTGACACTTTTTCTGCCTTGTTTATCCCTATAATCTCCACTGCCTAGAAAAGTGCCTGATACACAGTAGGCCTTTAATAAATATGTATTTTTCATAACTGAGGTAAACGAATGGAGGATGAGTGGAAAGATGGATTGGTGAATAGATTGACACGTAATAAGAGGTAATTTAATTACTTAAGACTGAATTTGCCTAATTATATTAGAAAGTAGTACTAGGCTAACAATGGCAGTAGGTTAATTTTTAAACCTTTAAAGGGACATCATAATATCTCAATATTTACTTCCATGACTCACTTCTATAGACTGTCACCTACTTTTTAAATGTATACCAGTTTGAGAAAGCTCTGTCATATCTGAATGCCACTAGTGATATTCTACATGTTTCCTGCCTGTTAATTCACCTATCTTCTTTCCTAATATGTGTAAGTACACATATCACATATAAAATAAGAGCAGAGAAAAAAGATCCAGAATCAGTAATTCTTTAAAGAATTACTTTATCAATTGACTTAAATTCCAGACTCATGTTTTACAAGTTTAACTTTCCTCCTCACAAATTTCCTCATTTATTATGTAGTCATAATAACCTTTTTTTCTTAAAATATTATTCTGATTATATAAGAAAATACATGTGGATATTTTTTCAAACTTCAGAATAGTCATGTAATATTAGGGTTTTCATCAGGTAGTGTTTCAGTGCGCTGATTGCTGGGGGAAGCTGGGGCCTAAAGGTACTAAATGGTAATGGAAAAAATACAATAAAGATAAAAAAGTAGTATTTCATATCCCTCCCTCATTTATTTGATAGTGATAACAATGTACAGCTCTGTATTACCTTTCCTTTTAAGCATCTTGTTGTTCACTGCTTAAGGTCACTTAATCTTAGGTGTATAATCATTTGCATTTTGAATTGCAACTCCTTCATTACTTTTTATAACTGTTGAATTTAATAGGACATTGGGGAGGTGGATTGCACAGGCAAGAGGAAATTGGATTTTGAACCTTTTATTATGATGACATTCATTTGATTGTGGTCCAAATGATTAGTGAAGAAAAGCTGCTGTTGTGACAACTTTCCAGTGTGAAATAAAGTATGAAACTTGTATTTGTGTTTTAGTTGACTGTTTAGAAAAAGGGGCCCGAATTTCAATATTCCGCACATATTTATTGGGCTCTTCCTGGTACAAGCCACCATGTGCATTTAAGGATATAACAGCATAACAGCGTAAAGACCCAGCTCCTCTTCCATAGGAGTTAAAGGCCAGGCAGTGTCGCCTCAACTCAAAAGAGAAGTGTGTATGCGTGTCTTTACTGAACCAAGCTCATTAATTTTTAACAATTTATAGTTACAAAAGCAAAGCACTTATACCTTTTATTTCCTCACAACTGGTGAATTAAGTGTTATCATAACCCTGATTTTTAAATGAGAAAAATTGAGGATCACTAACCAGTAAGGACATAAGCTGATGCCTCACTGACTCATGCTTCATTAACAAACCACTTCCTGCACTCCTGCCCCCGCCCATAATCTAGTTTCCTCTACTGGATATTACTGATTGGCAGCATACAGAATGTAAGTGAATGTTGTAAATACTTATTTTTTTTAAAAACATGTGGAATTGAGGACTAAGTAAAGAAATAAAGTGTTTGTAAATTTGATATCACAGCAATGAAATAGCTTATGTGAAAGTACCTTTTAAACTGTGAAGCCCTATATTTATATAGCATGTCATATATATTTGTGAATTATATTTTGTTTGAATGAATGACTACTGAATACATGACTAAATCTGGGAGACATAGCAGAGTAAAACAAAATATGCAAATGTATATTTTAAAATCGCTGATTCGTGTTTGGCTTATATAAAAAGCCAATGTGTTTACTGATTGGTTAGCTAATAAGGGGAGGTTGGTTGGTGCTGATGAAGCAGACTTATTAAACAGTGTGGTTTGAATTCTAATCACTTTTTAAATGATTACAAATTTGGTGAAGATGTACAATTCCCATAAGGATTTTAGAAGTACACAACTAAATAATATGGAGTTCTTCTAAGACTGTCATGCAGTTTAATTAATCAAAGCTGGCTCTCTAGCTGTCATTCTACTGACTGGCCTACAATAAATGGCTCTGTGCCTGCTGCATTTTCCCACCCAATCGTTATGCAAATCAAGGACAAGGATACTTGAGATTCCTTTCATGGCAATATTCCTAAAAAGTTAGCCTCCTGAAGTTGTTAAAATCAAAATGTCATCATGAACATCTTAGTGCTTCTGTGATATAAATATTGTATAAAATGGAAAGTAAAGCAAGAATCCAAAGACTCAACATTTGAGTTCTCAGTGTTAATTATTTTGGAATGTGAAAATTAGATTATTATCTGTGGCTCTTAATACTGCATTTTGAAAAACACATGGCTTCTTAATTTAATGACTTCAAGGTGATATAGTGCAACTTTATAAAGTACTTAACAGGTGCAAGTATGTGTTTTATAAAAGACATTAATTTCCAAATTTAACTTATCAAGTGAATGATTTATTAATTGTTAGTCTAAAAGAAGCATTTTTGGTGTATTAACATCATTTGACTAATGAAGTATGATTAAGATGATTACTTATCCACATATTGTTATCCTTTTTATAAAAAGTGTTGAAAAGGGAAATGTCAGTAATGAGCTTAGAGCTACTTATTCTCTGTTCATGGAAGAGAAAAAAGAGACATATAAACATGTCAATAAAGAAAATGTTTACCAATTGGAAATATCTTTGTAAATTTAAAAATATTATAACCCAGCTGCAGAATTCTTTCATATTTTTAACTCCATACTCATATAAACATTTAATTACAGTCAAATGTTGGACTTTAATAGTAATTAAAATCTATCAGATTTGCTGAGTGGCTATCACTGATCAAGTTGATTTCTATAGAATGACATTTACAATGGCAGTGTGTTCCTTTCATTATTTTAAGAAATTCTGATAAATTATTGTAGTACATTTTATAATATGATTATTATATTTATTATACAAATCTAATTTTGCAAAAAAATTGAGGATAGTATATGAAATGTTAATGAAATTTAGAAAACTAGAGGTGCTGCCCAGGTAGCTCAGTTGGTTATAATGTTGTCCAGATACACAAGGTTGTGGGTTTGATCCTTGGTCAGGGCACATACAAGAATCAACCAATGAATGCATAAGTAAGTGGAACAACAAATTAGTGTCTCTCTCTCTCCCCCTTTCTCTTTCTTTCTTTATCTCTCTAACCTTCCCCCTTCCTCTTTGTCTCTAAAACCAATACATAAAATATTAAAAAAAAAAGAAAACTAGATGTTACTTTTCATTATTTATAATATTACTTATGAATTTTCAAAACTGAATTTAAAATAAATGTACTCTCTGGTGAAATGTTATGAAATAATTATAAAAGTCAAACATATATAATATAAATATTTATAATTTTTAAATGGGTTGATCTCCAGTTCTGTTTTTAAAATCTAAATAAATTTTATATCTGAGAACATATCATTTGATTATTTAATGCTTCAATTTTAGCATTTAAATTTTGTATTAAGAAATTTCTCTTAAAATCTTGTCATAAATTTAAGGAAAAATAAGAAAGTTAAAGTATATTTGTAGAATTCCAATATGTAGTTGTAAATTTTGAAATAAAAATTTAAGAAATATATATATTTTAATATCTTGATTTAATGAGTGGTATAAATATTGTTGTTTATAATGTTAGAAAGTTTACCTGCTTATTTTATAAAAATAATGTGTTGACATATTTTTTATTATTTATAACATATCACAAGTTATTATTGTAATATTTTTAGATGTTGACAGATATACACATTGCTTTTATTGTGGAATTATAACTGACATTGGTTATAAAACTTTAAGTTAAAAATTTATACTAGTGATAAATGCTAAGTCAGTATGAAAATGATTTTAATACAAACTCAGAGGAAGGCTAGAAAAGAAATAATAGATCAACAGATATTTAATGAGAGCTTATGATTTATGAGGCATGCTAATCCCCAGGAATAAGAAATATGATATAGGCCTTCTAAGGGCATTACACTTTTGTTATCATGATCAGCAACCAAATGAAAATTGTACATAATACAGAATCATAATGCAGAAGGTGAAGTATCTGTTCACATGCCACTCTCAGAGAAAGAAAGAGTGTCATGAAGTACAAGAAGTATTTCCTTTATGTAGTGATCCATAACATCTGTAAAGTATGTGCAGCTTAAGTGGTATGATGGTACAAATCAAAATCTATTTAAAATATCTCTCATCAAATCTAACAGCCACCTTTTATATATGGATTATTTCTAATAACATTCACATTTTTTTCTTCTGATTTGTTTCCAGAATGTTCGGGCCCATTGGGAATTGAGGGAGGAATCATATCAAATCAGCAAATCACAGCTTCATCTACCCACCGAGCTCTTTTTGGGCTCCAGAAATGGTATCCCTACTATGCTCGTCTTAATAAGAAGGGGCTTATCAATGCCTGGACAGCTGCAGAAAATGACAGATGGTCATGGATTCAGGTAATAGAAGGGATGGGGCAAGGTTATAGCCAAAGAATGATCAGAGTCATTTCAGAAAGAAGTCAGTGAGAACCCAAATGTGACTTTTCTTCATGGTCACAAAGGAAAGGATAATTTAGCTAAGAGTTCAGATTGGCTACCAACTCTGAAACTGTGAGAAATATACATTCCATTGGAAAGTGTGTTCAGAGTGTTACAATTTTTTAAATTCTTGGGTTATAAATATCACTATTTAAGTTGCATATCAAAGAAAGGGGGATTTATAATATCTAAAGGCATTTCAATATATATTTTCATGTATTATCATTAGCCACCTGCTTTTTAAAACAGGAGAAAATGGTGAAAGACCAAGATATTAAGTAGTTTCCCAAAGATGGATTGGATGGCAGCAATGCCAGCACCTTGTATAAATTCATTTCAATGCTTTTTGAGCATTTAGCTAAAGTGAGATAGTAAACTACATAGTAGGAGGGCACAAAAGGTGACCAAACCAGTTTTCTGTGAAAAGATTATACCTCTGTTGGAGTGGGGGAGTGTGAGCCCATTAATAACTTCTAACAAGTCATTGATCTGTGTGCAAGAGAAGGAAAATTCAGTACCTGGTGGGGTCAATGGAACTAGTAATTAATTATCACAAGAAAGCCTTATGGAGAAGATAGGTTTTGAGGTAGGCCTTGGAAGATGGCTTTCAAGAGAGACTAGGAGCCAAGGGAACAGCATACTCAGAGATGCTAGGTGAGAATCTGGGGAACATCATAAAGAAATTCATGATTTGTGTATAGGCTGCTGGAGGAATGTGTCACATTTATTGTTTGAGTTTATTGTGCCTTAGAATTCATACATGCTAAAAGGTTTCGCCTTATTTCTTTGGAATAGGGCACTATAAAGAATTTTTATTTGTTTAAATAGCTGATCTGTTTTATCTGTTTACTACATATGTTGTATCAAGGCAATTTTTAACATTGGAATCTTTGATATGACATTCATCATTAGGGGCAATGTACAGGAGCTGCTTTACATGCAGTTAATAAGAAGGAAAATTGATTTATAGCCAAATACCTTGACTTACAAACTTTAGGAGTAGAGATAAAATCTCCCTCAGATGTTTTCTTTGTTCAGATTTCTTGTGAATTTTTGCATATCCTATATAGATTTTTTCATCTGTATGACTCCATGTGGTTACCTGATATTTTTGCTTTGTTTTATGAATTTATATTTGCATGAATTTTCATAAATTGCTTCTTAAACTACACATAATTTTCCTAATCTATAGCCATGTGCAATGAGAATTCCAGATAGAGGAAATGACACATCTGTATAGTTTCAACAATAGACTAATGAGTTTCCAATTACAATTTAAAATAGACCACAGAATAAAAAATTTAAAAAGTGCTCGTATTCTATTTGCTAAAAATAATTTCAGAGACAATTTTTTTTTCTAGTTGACTATTATGAAATGAATTTGTGGTATTGGGGTCATGATGAAACTTTAGAAATTAAGATTTAGAGCAGAAATTGCAGAACAACTGAGAAATGATGTCACAAGTTTGCATTTAGGTATCTGTTTGACATATTATGTTTGTGAGCTTCACTGACTGCCATGTTTTGATAAGCTGTAAATAACATAGTTTGCAATGTTTTCTCTGAGAAACACTGTATTAAAGTTTTATGTCCTGATATTTCACTTTACTTTGTCCCAGTTTTTTGTTTACTTAACACTAATGCATCATATGCCTTTCAAAGAATGAATGAATTTTAAGTTCTTTTTATCCCATGATTATAGGTAGATAAATACAATAATTAGCTTAAGTAGAATAATTATATATTTATTTTACTTTTAAGAGCAGTTTATTATGATTACTATTAATATTATTTTGCTATTAATATGAAGATAATGAGTTCTTAGAGAAAAACAGTAAAAGTTAATAACAAGGGTTTTATATTAGGTCAAGATAATCTTGCAGATAATGGGAGAAAAGCTGAAAACTGAAAACTAACCATTGTTACTAAATAATAGTTGTAATTGTGTTCAGAGCATATATTATGTTATTGTATTCTTTAATTAAAACTTATTTTTTTAAGTTTTTTTTTTTTTAATTTAAAGGGTTATCCCTTTCTTAAAGGAAAATCATATCTAAGAGGCTCTGGATAGATAAATAATGTAGTAAATTTTCTGTGTTGAACATTATTAATTTCCTGTGTCATTTAATTTTTTAATTTATATTCAGTCTTTCAAATTAAACATTTGAGTACTTTGCTTAAATTCACTTAAAATAAGCACAGTAGTCTCCTAATCTTCCAGGTGTATGACACACATGCAATAATTAGTATTCAATTACATTTTATTCTTTGTCTTGATGAAATAAAAATTAAAATTACCATTTTAAATTTACACACCTAGCATTCAATTACTGATACCACCATAATTTTCATAGTTAGGTTCTGAATTTAAAGGATTGGCCTAGTGAATACAATTAAACAGAAACCTGTTTTTTTAATGTAGTTTTCATGACCTTTATTTCCTCAAATGGATTTTTTTCCAACTAACAAATTACCACCTTAAACCCTGATTGGTTTGTTATCCTTCTAGAATATCAATTTCTCTTTCTGACTGACATGTGATAAATAGAAACTTTGCACAATTATAGAAATATATCTTGGGTTATCTCACATAAAAATTAAAAAGTGTATTTAAACCTTTGGGTACCTGGCTAACTGACTTATTTCAGCCAGGATAACTATTTGTTATTTGTTTTTAAAGAAAATTATTTTTTGTTATTTTTCACTTTTATAGCTACATGTACTAAAATATTGTATTTAAAAAAAATTTCTGAAGTGACTTTGTTTTATTTTCACCCTCATTTTTAATTCATTCAACAAACATATACTGAATAAATGTCTCCTCTGTGTTCTACTAGACACAAGAAAAAAGATAGTACTTGCTTTCAAATGCTCTGAATATAAGATATAGAAAAGCTAATGTGGTAAACACAACCATACAATTTTTGTGGCCTGGTATTACATCATCTGCTAACCATTTTATTAGAACCATTATATTTTACCATATCCAAACAGCTTATTTTTGATAGAACTTTGGTTAAACTAAAAGCTAGTTTAGCATAATACATAGAATACGAGAGGAGCAAAATCCCTGTTACGCCACGGTATGTACTACATAGCTATATTATTACCTGCTGATCTATTTGATGGGTATACCTAGGCAAAGCCATAATTTTCCTTTGCAAGTTAATTTACCAGCACTTTCAGCACTAATATTTTATCACTGAGAAAAATAGTTTTGATCTTTCTCTTTTAAATAATTTATTATCCTTTTCAGAAAATATGAATATGATCTTAATATGTTCCTTTGCTATATGCCACAGAGTTTGTGGAGGAAAAGTACTAATTTCTCAATATTTAATGTGCATAAGAATCACAAAGATCACTGAGTAAAACCAGAAATCCTGGCCTCACACCTACTGCAGGCCATCCTTAGACTGCACTGTAATATATGTTTCATCAGTGTATAAAGCCTGGATTTGTAGTGTTTGAATAACATTAACAAATAGATAAACAAAATTTAAAAACTTTTGCCTGATGATGTGGGGCACTTTGTTGTTGAAACTGCAGGTAGTAATAACCTCATGGATGGAAGGAGAGGAAAGAGCAGTGAAGAGGAATGAGGAAGAATAGTGGGAAATATATGACCCAGAAAGTCTCTGCACTATAGGGAGGCAGATCCACATTACATATCCCAATCATGAGTACATCCCACTTTTAACAGCAATTCATAAGTAAGCGTTATTCATTCATTATAAATTTTTAAATTATTTTCAACAGTTAATGTTCATAAATTGCTGCTGGATTCTTCATTGTTAGAAAATTTAAAATATCCCAAAGCAAACCATCTGACTTTTACATTTTTAAACAAAATAATACTGTAGGAAACATGGGTCCAAAAAGAATCAAATGAGTGCAAATTAGGTTATAAATTTACATCTCTGGAGTACAAATTCCATATGTAGTGGGGTTTTATTCTTAAAACTTTGTGAACAGTAGAATTTGAAATGGTGCAAAAAATAGCATAATCATTTATTTTACTCAAAAACCTGTATATAATATGAGTGAAAACTTCTTTGGTACTTATAGATACCTGCAGTTTGTTGAGTCACAAAAAAATTGTTTTTAAAAACACTGAATTTAAGAAGTATATTTTTTTATTTTCATATTCCTTATAATTATATAACCCAAATTGCATATGTATATACATATACATATGTATAGACTCTAATTCATCTTTATTACTTCTTCATTTAAGTAAAAAATATTTTAGTCTGGTTTTTCCTGAAAAAGCTACATCCCCCTATATACTCCCATCCATATTAAACATCTTCCTAAGGATAATTATATCTGGACATCAATATATCACTTCTTCTAATTATCTCTTTTTAAAAATACAGTAATCTTGGATGGAAAATTACTATTTTCTTTTAAGTTATTAAAATTGAACTTTCATACACAGGCATGTATGTTTTAAAATGTTACTTTTTTATTTTTAAAAACTAAAAGTCGCTTAACATTAAGTAAAAATGACAATGCCTCTGTACTGAAAATAATATATTTAGTCTCTAATTATTTAGTTGTGAACCACATTTATACTAATATAGTGCATATTGCTTGCTTATTAGCATTAAAGGGTGTGTTTTAGACCTTAACTTCAGATAGTATTAACTATGAGTTTATGATCAAGCATATAGCAATTGTTCTCTCATTTAAAAGAAACTGCTCCAGGAATTTTTTTCTTTCCTGAAGCTGCTTCCTCTCTGACTTCCAGCAACCAAAGCCTCACTGGTCTGCATTTCATGCTGATCCTCAAATTCATCTGGCTGTTTCTGCTCTTGTGCTCAGGCATATGCACTTCATGACTCACCTCTAGCCTGAGACAGTTCTCAAACTCAGCTACATAAAAATTACCTGGAGAGCTTTTAAAATATGGTCCCCATCCTTAGAGTCTCTGAATTAGTAGGTCAGAGACATTTATTTACCATTCTTTAGATTCTGCTCCTTTGTTCCCTTCTGTATAAGGTGATTCCTGGATTTCCTGCTTTTAATTTCCACAGATGGAAGTGACTAAAAAGTCCTTTTTTCTACTTTGCCAACTATATATTTTAGTCCTAGCAGCTAATATACCTTGACAGTCACAGTTTGCCTTTCTTTCTTCTGTATTATAACCAAGTTGAGTATAGGAATTACACCTTATTTAATTTGATTTCCATAGCACATTCAATAAAAAATACTATTTTGGATAGGGGCAGGTTATTGATTAATAGAATATTGAACAAAATAGATGGAAGAGAGGTAGTGTTTATTTTCACGTAGTTATTATACTGTGCTGAGTAGTACTTAAAATTCCCAAATAACTCAATTCACTGTCTGTGTTCAACTGTTATATACCAGCATTTGGATTGTACCACGTAAGCATGATACATACCATTGGTTCTGTATGTGGTATGTCTCTCCACAGTACAGGGAATACCTTATCCATCTGGACAACAGGAGATTCAAACTTTCTGCAAATTCAAATGACTTATACTTTCCTCTGTAATCATAACAAACTATTTTTATAAGCAACATTAAATCAGCGTGGGTAACATTTTAAGTGTTTAACAAGAGGTCTGCTAATTAAACCCGGAGTACCAAACACCGAAATATTCACCTTCTTCGTCCCATTTACATTGTGTTCTTGAAATGTTAAAAATTAAATGTTTGTTTTAACTTCTTGCACATTTTTATAAATTTGTTATCACATTACCATAGTTTGAAATGTTTGTTACTATTAGTCATAATATATAATATAAAGAGATACAGAGAATAACTTGAACACAATTTTAAATCTCTGTTAAACTTTTAGTAGATAGTTCAGTAAAACACCCTATGTAAAAGACTTCTTCATTGTACTTGCTATACATTTTGCCCTTGAGAAAGTTTTAACTTTTGTATTTACAGATGTTGAGGCGTAAAATTCCTTGTGCTTCATTTTCATTGTGTCATGGATTTTACTGGGGCAATTTTTTTTTTAGCTTATGATACTGGTGGAGTGAAATGGAAATATTTTTAATTAACTGAAAGTAACAAGTCACTATTTTTATAAAAATAATTAAATATTCATGTTCAGCATCTCTGCTTTTATAATCAACTTTGATCAAATTTATAGCTCCCTCTTCATAACTCTTCGCATGACCATCTACACAGCCTCTAAGCTATATATTCCAATATCTTACACTTATGACTAAAGGAGACAGCATGCTGATTTTCTATTATTTTTCAGAATTTCTCATAACTTTCTTTCTATATTGTTAAATGCACTTCTCAGTAGTCCTATGACTGTAAATTCAGCTTCAACCAAAGGTGTTAAACCTGCTTATGAGCCCAGCCTATAGAGAAATCTTGCTTATGAATTAGTCACTACTGCCTCCAGTGCAACAATTCACCCCAACAGGACCTCCTGCAAGGCAGAGAGGCTCTATTGACAGCCTGTCCTGAGTCTCTACAGGTGAGAAATGCAGAGTAGCAGGGGGAAAGTGAGTCTGAGCTAAAGGTCTGATTGTCTCTTCATGTTTATCTTCTGCGAACTAGTGGGATTACTATTTGGATTAGGCTGAAGGAACCCCTTATTTCAACTGTAGACACTGAATGAATTTGTTCTCCCCAAATGCCTCCGTGAAAACCTCCTTGTGTTGAAAATGTGACTGAGTACCAAGCCACCTGACCTGATTCTGAAAGCTTTATTTTCTCACGACAGTAATTAATTTGAAACCATTTGGGAGAGTTTGTTATTATTTAAAATTAACTGAATGTAACATAGTCACGTAAATCTATATTACAAGTGAGTCTCATTATCCACAGTATTATGTATTAGCTTTAAGATAATCTAAGAGCTAGCACTATGTGCTATTTCAAGTGCTTTACATTATTAATTTTATAATTCCATGTAATTGGTATTGCTATCACTCTAATTATTCATATGGGAAAATCTAGGCACAGAAAGACAAGTTGTCCAAATTCAAAAAAATGTAAGTTGCACAGATTAGATTTCAATGCAGGCAACTTGTGTGAGAGGCCAGCTCAGAACCATCCACAGCTTCTGGTATCCATTCTTAGACAATTCTCGGAAGTTCCCTTTCAGATTTGGGGGTATATTGGTAGTTGGTATGGTGAAGGCTTAGATTTACATAAGGTTTTGTAAAGTGACTACCGTATCTTATAAAATATATATTGCTCATAAACAAGCAGTTCACCTCTAGCTTGAGACAGTTATTCTCAAACTCAACTACATAACAATTACCTGGAAGCTTTTTAAATGTGAACCCCATCCTTAGAGTTTCTGTATTGGTAGGTCAGAGTTGGAACCCAGGGGACAATATAATGAGCAGTCACCTCAAATGGATTTCAACATCGGTGATCCTGAGGAAAAGTAGCAAGCACTATCCTGATAAAGATCTCAGTCTACTGAGAGAGACATTTTATCATGGATATGCCTTTTAACTAGTAGAAGCAACTTAATTAAATAATTTAAGATGATGGAGAAGAGTATATTGCTCTTCAAAATGAGACATCAATGTGAAACATTTTAAAGTAATTGAAGGCATCAACTGTTCACAAATTCAAGACCTAATTACTTAAGCTGCTTTGGTGACATTTTGTTATTAGCTTGCCTATATCAGTGCATGCCTTAAGTGGGATCCCCATTCCTCCATAACTGGGTATGGTAATGCTTAATTTTTTCACAGGATATTTTGCCTATAGCATAAGGTCTTCAATAATTAAGTCATAATTAAACAGTAAAATGATCGTAAAAATATCCACATCCTTATGAGACCAGGCATTAAATGATTTATTGTTAAATCCTCAGCTGGGTCTTAAGAATCTTTAAGGAAGAAATATTTTCTATGTAGCCTTAATATAAAGAAAACATCACAAAGCTGTTTATATTTTAATTATTCAAGGTGAATTTAGCATATTCACCATTTTTGAGGATGCCATTGAGGAAGTTTTTCCAGATGGAGGAACTGGAATAAAGAAAGCCATGGGAGATGGAGGGAATTCAAGGTACATCTGGGACTGGTCTTACTCTACTGAAAAGCTGGGTACATGGAAGGGGAATAGAAGGGGAAAGTTTGTCAGTGTAAGGAGACACCAGAGTATGAAAAACATCAATGCTAGACAAAAGTGGCACTCCATGGTTATTGTGGGATTTTCGTTAGGATGTTGGCACTGAGAGAACTAGCATTGAAGAAGATGGCATGTCAGTGGTATATATTGTGAGTACCCATCACCATGCTCAGTGCTTATGAGGCATTTAGTAAAATGTTATTGAGTCAACATTGAGCTGAATGCAGAAGCTGGCCTCTGAGCAGGCACACCAGTTAGGAGGCGTTAATTACTAACTGCCCAGGGGAGGACCTTAAATGGATGGGCAAGTGCTGAAATCAAAATGGAAAATAAAATTGTAAGAGTGATCAAGAGTAAAGCATTGACAACTGATTGAATTGTGTGTTGAGGAGGGGAGGAAAAAATTAAGAAAAATTAACTTCAGGGTTTTGAGTTTGTGCATAGTTTTGATACCATTAACAGAAATATAGTAATACAGGAAAGGAGTTGGTTTGTCTGGAAAATGATGAATTTATTTTGGGATTTAATGTTTGTTTGATTTACTTGGAGAAAATCTTAATAAGAGTGTTCAGCACAAAGTTGGAAGATTGAGTTTGCTGCTGTGCATAGAGAGTGGAAGTGGAATAGACAGATACCACCACCATGGGACACTAAATGCACGCCATTGGCCATCTGTGACTCGCGTGTCCACACCTAGTGAATTAGGAGGTTAGTTGTGTTCACTTAGAGTTGAAATAGATATTTGGGGGAACAGATGAGAACTCCACTTCCCATAGAGGTAAATGGTTTTTTTTTCCTTCCATTTGTATTTCCATCAAAACAGTTTATAAGGAGCTGTGGCAGGTATGGCTCAGTTGGTTGAAGCACCATCCAGTGAACAGAAAGGTCATGGGTTAGATTCCTGGTCAGGGCACATGCCTGGGTTGTGGGTTCATTCCCCACTCAGGTGTGCAAGAAGCAACTGATCGATGTTTCTCTCTCACATTGACATTTCTCTCTCTCTCTCTCTCTCTCTCTCTCTCTCTCTCTTCATTTCCCCTTCTCTAAAATCAATAAGCATGTCCTCAGTGAGGATTAAAATAAAAACAAAAACACTGTTTATAAGGCAATAGCTTACCTAGGAGTGCCATTGTGCAGGACTCTTAGGAAGAAAAGGACTGAACTTTGAACATCTGAATAAATTCACTCCATATTAACACCTTTACCAGGACATTTTACTTTCATACCATAAATCGTTTACCATTTCTCCCCATATTTGTTTTTAATCTTGTTGTTGCTGCAATTGCTGCTACTTTCCTCAGGATGAATATATTTAATTAAAATGTTATGGTAGCTGTTTCAGCTCAACATTGATGTACTCAGTATACATTGATTTATTTTTTCTGATTTTGGTTCTTGGAAATATGCTAAAAGTCTTGTTTTCCACAAATGGACTCCCATTTTTTCTTCTATTATATATTTAATGTTTCAACAGCTTTGAAGTTTTCTTCTCTGAGTTCCTAATAGGCTGTATTTTTATATTTTTGGTTAAAGAAAAGTATGTTAAACTCAGGTCTCCTTTGATTGTTACCATCATTAGTGCTATTAAGAGATAGAGTGCTGAATTTCAGAAGTAGATGTGATTGTTTTCTATCTCAATTTTCCTAGCAGGGATTGAACCTAAACCAATATTTTTACATAAAGGCAGCTTTCAAAAACCTCTTCAGCTTAAATATGATTATCCTGAAGAACAAATTACAAATAAGAGATTTTAATATTGCCAGTAGATGTTAGCTCTTCTTTCTTAGGAGCATTAGGAAAATGAACATAAATATTGAAAGAAGAGTATGTTATCTATTTTTAAAATTAATTTTTATTGTATATTTTTTCCGTTACCACTTATTCCTTTTATATCCCTCTTGCACCCACAATCACCACACTGTTCTCCAGGTCTATGAGTCTTTTTTTTTTTGCTTGATTCCTCCACTCCCAAATATCTCCCCCCAATAGCTGTCATCCTGCTCTCCATCTATGAGTCTGTCTCTATTTTGCTTGTTAGTTTAGTTTGTTCATTAAATTCCACATATGAGTGAAATCATACATCGTTTGTCTGTCTCTGACTGTCTTATTTCACTTAGTGTAATGTTCTTCATGTTCATACATGCTGCCTCAAAGGGTAAAATGTTCATTTTTTATGGCCAAGTACTATTCCCATTGTGTAAATGTCCCATAGTTGATTTATCCACTCATCTACTGATGGACATTTGTTTGCTTCCATATCTTGTTGATTGTAAATAACACTGCAATGAACAGGAGTGCTTATGTTCCTTCGAATTAGTGTTTTGGGTTTCTTTGGATACATTCCCAGAAGTAGGATTGCTGAGTCAAAAGACAGTTCTATTTTTAACTTTTTGAAGTATTTCCATATTGCTTTCCACAGTGGCTGCACCAATCCGTATTCCCATCAATAGTACTAAATGGGTTCCACTTTCTCCACATCTTCACCAGCATGTATTGTTTGTTTAGTTATTGATGATAGCCATTCTGAAAGTTGTGAAGTGATATTTTATTGTGGTTTTCATTTGCATTTCTCTGATGATTAGTGATCTCTTCTGATATCTGCACCTAAGCAAGGTCAGGCCTGGTTAGTTCTTGGATGGGAGATCTAATATTTTTAGACTGTATTTCTTAGTTTCAAATCTGCCATAGTTGAACTAGTATTTATTGAGCAGCTACTATTTGCAGAGAGCTATTTGGGCAATAAACAAGTATTCTATGCCCATGTGGAGCTTATCTAAGTACATAAAAGATTTTAAATTATCTTATCTGGAGCATTTCTACTTCATTGTGTTGACATTTAAAAGGAAATAAAGTTGTCTTATTTAATTAGATGAACAGTTGAGCCCATAACCAAGTGCTGTGGGAAGAGCAGAGAATTTATGCTGTGAATTCTAGTCACATGAAACCTGCTTGCCAAAGCTTAGAAAAAAAAAATCTTTCAAATTGACCAACCCTCCACTTCATTTAAGTTAATAAATTCATCAGTAACTCTTAAAACATTTTATTTATTTATTTTTAGAGGAAGGGTAGGAGAAAGAGAAAGAGAGGAGAGAAATATCAATGCGCAAGAGAAACAGTGATTGGTTGCCTCTCACATGTACCCCAACCAGGCACCCGGCCAACAACCCAAGCATGTGCCCTGACTGGGAATCAAACTGGTGACCTTTTGCTTTGCGAGACAATACCCCACCCACTGAGCCACACTGGTCAGGGCTCATTAATTAATTTTTAAATGTATTCATTGAGCATTTTCCACATGGCAGCTGCTGTTCTAGATGCCATCATTTCAAGGAAGCCTTCCCTAACTCCACCCCACACCCTTATAGCTTGTTTTCCTTTTCTTGTCTAGCTCTTCTCACAGCTTATCATTAAAGACTATATGGGAGATTATTTTCTTAAATAGGTTGTATGAAGCTAAGGGCACTGTCTCTTGGCTTACTTTGTACTCTCACCAATCCTAATGACTAAACCGATAATAAGACCAGATATGCTATCATATTTCTGGGGTATCCCCAGGATATAGAATCTTTTTTACTTCCTTAATAAATATTTATTAAATGGATTGGTAATGTGAAGATAAATAAACCACATTAAATCTAATACAAGGAAAACACATTTGTATGCACAGTTATATTCTCTGGTAAAATAATATGATGATCAAGATCAGTAGTTCTGGATTCAACTGGCCACTGTCTTTGAACAGCTACTTAACCACTCCAAGATACACCTTCTTTAGCTATAAAGTGGCAACGAAAAGAAATTGGCCTCTTAGGATTATTATGAGGATTATATTATGGACGTTTAGTCATATATTTGTCATAGAGCAAGTGATTAATAAATTTAAATTCTTACTCATTCAACAAATACATATGGAAAGTTGCAGCTAACTCTTTTAAGTATCTCTCAACATCCTTTTCCCCTGTTCACAGAGCAAGATGATCATTAGCTAAGTATTTTTTATCTCAAACATAGTCTTATTCTGTATGATTCTATATATTATATATAAAACTATAGGTAGGCTTTTAGCTATATTTTCCAACCTTCCATTCTACTAGGTGTGGCCTCATGACTCACAAATGGCCAAAGGCATATTGAGCAAAAGTTCACATGGTGGTTTTGGGGAACCTTCCTAATGAAACAGCACCTACCTGCCTTTTTCCCCCTTTTGCTTCCTTCATCCTGACACTGGGACCAGATGCTGCCGTTTTGAATTATGAGATCATGGTTACATATATTGGCAACAAGATAGAAAGTCAGGGGACCCTGCCCTATTGCCTCTTTGGCCTAGTCACAGGTTCACACAAGGGAGAAGCCAACTTCTTTCATATTCAAGCCATTGTTAATTTGGTTTTTTATCACTCATTGATGAACCAAATCATACATAATATGAATCTGCAAAGAATATGTCCAGTATTATATCCAAGGCAAAATGTATTAGCACCATAGTAATTTTAAGTGTACATGTACATGCAAAGCCATTTAACATGAGATTTAAAGGGCTGACAAGTTTCCAGATTGTTGCAATAGATAAAAGGGAATTTCAGGTGAACAGACATAGCAAAACAATTACCTTTTTGTTCAGCCTCACCAGGCCCTTCTTAATGCCCAAGCATGGTGAGCAGGCCAGTTCTTGGGCTATCTCTGTTGCTCTCCTCTAGGTCTGGGATAATCACTCATCCTCAGTACATAAGGTTGGGCAGGCCACTTGATGTTTCTAGGCCCAGGATTCCTATTTCCAGTCAGTGTAATTGATATTTGCTCTTTATGTCTATGATAAGGCATTTGTCTCTGTATTTGCCATTTATAAAATTCTGCTTTCTGTTGCAGTTATTTGTGTGTCTTTTCCTCTTTAGATTACATTAGATAGGTGCAAAGGTCTTTTCTGTCTTTCCATTTTTCACTGTATCTGTCATCACATTTGTAGATTTAAAGACATGCAAGAAATATTGGATGAATTAAATATATTTAATGATGATATAGAGGCATAATTGCACATGTGACAATAATTGGAAATATAGCTGAAAAAATAATTCAGATGACCTCACAGAAACTTGTGCATTCCAAAGTAAAAATGCACATGTTTTAATTTGTTAGGACAGGGAAAGCACTGAAGGTTTGAAAAATGAGAAGTGATCTAAGAGTGGAGAAAATCTACAGTTCAAGCTACCAAAAAAGAAAAAAGTCAAGTGTAATCTAGTTTGCCCAATTTTGAATGTCCCAATCACATGATTATAGCATTTTATTATCATAAATTTTATGTCACTTTTAAAATCACATGAATCTTAAAATTATGGGTTTATAATTTTAAAGTGTAAATATTTACAACACGTAAATAGATTCAACTTTCATAAAGTTAACTGTAAAGCCAGAGTTACAGATATGATTTTTATATGAATAAATCAGGTTAGTAATAAGTATACAGTAGCTTTTGATTATTAAAAATAATTTGTTTTCTAAATTTAGGTCACACTCTAATGACATTACAAAAATAAATAACATTTTTTCATTTAAAAATAGGTGAGTCTTCACAGTTCAGAAAATGTTAAAGTGTATTATAGTGTATAGTTAGGGGAAGTGAAATAAAACTTTATAAATAATTTAAATTTTGCTATTCAAAATCATTTACTATGCTGAACTGTTTCTTTGAACACATGTAAAATATTATTCTTCTACTTGACTAACGAGTAGCTGTTGGACTACAGGGCTATCTGGGGAGAATTTTTTGTGGTTGGTGCTGCTGCTTTTATATTCCCCTCCTAACTTTTAAGGGAGCTGAGATAACCAAGATTTCTTCACTATCTTCCCATGTTGGCCCACACAGAAGACCATAATTGTCCAATTTATTTCTTAGGGTTCATAAAAGAGCAAATGAAATAATCTATCATGTATGATATATAAAAGCACTTTGAAAAATAAAAGTTAAAGAACTAGAGGTCTAACACAGCTGATCAGTGTGAATTAAAGAATCAATTTGTTTTTTTTTTGTTGTTGTTGTTTTTCTACATTTGTATATAAAAGATAAAATTGTTCTCTTCCTTAGAAAGAACAGTAATGGGAGGAAACGTATTAAACAGTTAAAGACGTCAGGCATTTGAGGGACAACATCACCTTTCACGCTCAAGCCACTCTGGGAGTTGATAGCATCTAATGACAATTGTATGGATGGAGAAATTCTGGTTTACAAAGGATAAGGACCTTGCTCATGGCCCCCACAGCTGTGTCAGAAAGTGCAGCACACAACCAGGTGACCAGCCTGCGGTTTCAGAAAACAAACTCCTCTCTCTTACCTGCAGTGATTTCCTCCTGACCTGAAAAAAAAAAAAAAAAAACAAATAAACAAAAAAGGACAACACAGAACTTCTGTTGTTCTTTCTACTCTACCTTAATGGCCAACAATTTTGAGTCTTAGTGGTCTTTATGACTGAGTAGCACCTAGAAAGAAAGAGCTTGCCTGAACACCCTAAAGATAAGCTGTGCAGGACTCCCCATTTTAGGTACTTGCCTCTTGTTTCTCAAGGTCCCAAACTCAGCATGTCCAGTCCCAGATGTTAGTTTGTTGTGATAAACTCTGACTTCAGTTTTCAGCACTTATTTGCTTGTAAAGGTATCCAAAATGTTGAAACAGCTTAGGGAATTTTACCTTCCATATTTCATTCAAAAATAATTAGATACTTAAGTGTAGTACTCATAATGCCCATAAAAATACAACGCAAGTTACAAATTAATCCATAGTATAGAAATGTGTAAGTAGGTGGAAAGATTAGAATATGTTACTTGCTTTTCTAGGAAGACTTCAATATACACTGCAATGAATCTTTTGTATTGGGTAATGTTTTGAAATACTATGGAATTATCTCCAGGGTGGATCCAATTTTGAAGTCATATTAATAAGCTTAGTTTCAGCATGTCTGAAATTAGATAATCCTGTTAGCCAAGTTAATAACATTCTTAGCTGCTACATTTAAGTCTAGAGTAGCAACTTAATAATAAGGAGAAATAACCAAATACTACTTAGTTAATCTATTTATGCAAAATATGTGAATCACGAAGTTCTCAAAAAAAGCCATAAAAGTTTGTTTTGTTATTTTTCAAAGCATATGCTCATATATTCCAATTTAACAATGCAGTTTTATTTCTAAAATATATCTATTCAATTTTATCTTTGAAACACAGATGGAAGATTCTATTTACTTAGATTAAAATAAAGCCAAAAGATCACAAAGAATACAGAAAACTGTTATTTCTTGGTAATGGCTATTGCATCTGAGTCATAGGTGTCTCAACTCCTTCTATTTAGCTCTCTTATTTCTCTTTTTAATTAATTTATTCATATTGCACAATACTAGAAAATAATCTTTGAAGATGTGTCACCTTTAATGCTAGAGCATATGTTTGCTTTGCAGACTTCTTTTTTTCTTCAGTCCATACAAATGAAGAGTATCACAGAATTCTATTTTCCAGATGTACCTTTTAAGTTTTTATTATTTGGTGTTTGTTTCTGTCTTGATGTTTAATTGCTTCCATGCCAGCATTTAAAATTTTAGGACACTCGATGCTACTACCAATAATTACCTCATAAATGGAAAGCTATAGGGTAGTCTCAGCATAACTTATAAACCATTCTGTTGTTATTTGAATGCTACAAATATTACAGAAAAATTAGAAACACAGAAGCATAGCGCATTCTCTTCTGGCTAAGCCTTCCATGTCCTGAATAGATATATGAGCATCAGGGAATTTCAGTTAAAGCAATTGGATATCCCAGTTTTACTTTTCTGATCTGCTTGGCATTGTTCTTAGTCACACTTTCTTTGAAGTCCCCCCTGAGATGATCGGAGCAGAGGAGAGCATTCTGGTGGACCCTAGAGTGAAATTCCTCCCCCTCATTTCTGGGCCAGCTATTAGGAGTAATGCACCTCTCCTGACATTTGTCTTTAATTTTTTTTTAAATTAATAAAACAACATCTTTTAACAGTGCTTATTTACTTATGTACTTACTTTCTTACTTTTTTTCTTTCTTTCCATCTCTCTCTCTCTCTCTCTCTCTCTCTCTCTCTCTCTCTCTGTCTCTCTCTCTTTCTCTCTCCCAACCCCCCCGTCTCCTCTCTTTCTTTTTGGTAGAACAGGTTTATGATGTTTCTTTTGATATTTGCCTTTCTATTGCCCACTTCCTATCCTCCTAAGAGCTCTTGCTTGTCAGCACTGACCACCTAGAGGAACTCAAGAAAGTTGGATCCCTGGCCGACAGCCTCCTCCCTTCACAGCACACACGCTACGTGTGCGCTTGTGCACCCAGGATACTTTTTGCTTTTAGGTAGCATGTCAGTCTTCCTTGAAAACTACAGCTTAACAAAGAGACCTTATTTTTATTATTTCTATTGTATTTTAAAAAGGATTAACATTTCTACTTATGTAGTGACATCATTTTCCCTTTTTATTCCTCTTATTTCTTCTCTTCTGTGTGTGGTTTCTCCGTTTTTCTTCTTCCTTCCCCTCTTCCTCTTTTCCTCCTTCCCTCTCGTCTTCTGCCATTTCTTCTTCCTTCCTTCTTTATACTGAATGTATTCAGATTGTCAAGCTTTTCACAAACAATGACTCCTCTAATTCTTACCCTAATCATATAAAATAACCAGGAAGAACACAAGCAATCATCTAAAATGCAAAGCATATGAATTAAATTCTCTACCTCAGATCATAACATTATATATGAGGGTTTTAGAGTACCTTAATATGTACTTTCCCATCTAATTTAATACACTGGTTAAAATCGTTAAACAAAATATCCACAGTTTAGTTCATTCCTGAATGTGAAGCTGTGATGCTGAAGCATATGAAGAAACTCAAATTACTGCAAGTGCGATATAGTGAAATCCCTTCAGAAACAGGCGGAAATTCAGAGGAAACTGCTTTGCCGGTCCAGGACTCTGAACAACTGACAGATTATACCCACGATAGTAAATGCGTCTGTTACAAGCTTTAGTGAACGGGTGTTTCACTTTGGAAGTTTTAGCAGGTGCAGGGAGACATGAAGTGATTATAGTTTTTAATGTTCATTCACGTGTTATTTTCCCATCTTTTTTTTCAAAGAAGACAGTTAACTGAACACATGTCACAGGAGGACCAGCGTTCAGAACAGTGGAGGACAGTTTAGAAGCCTATCTGGAGCTTCAGACTAGTTAATTAAGAAAAAGTGATAAAAAGAAAAAAAGCATTTAAATTTTGTTTCATGTTTTTGGATGAACCACACTCATAAAACATTATTGGTACTTTAGTTTTTATTCCTCTGATTAAGCATGATGGTGAAGTTATTCAAGAGTAAAATCTAGATATTAGAATTTTATCCCAATGTTATCAATTGTTTTCAGCAATTTGACTTTTGGAGGTTTTTCAAAGCTTTTATATGTTTTTGAGGCAAAAACACACTCCGAGTTACATTTCAGAAATTATATTTAATTAAATTATATTATTAAAATAACAAACCCAACCTGATAAAAACAGGCTAGGGAACAAACACAAGTGACTCATGGTTAGTGCGCAGTGCATTTGGCAAAAACAAGGAGAGTGGGCCTCCCAGAGAATAACTTCAAGTGCCAGGGTGTGTAGAGCGGCAAACATGTTTAACAGTGGGAATGAAGAGTGTCCATTGATTAGGCTGTGGTGAGATGGAGTTTGCTTAAGAGAAATTCTGTTACAACTAGGACCAGTCTTAGCAAAACTGTGAGAGCTATGCAGAGTCGGTCTGAGTTACTTCTTCCATTTTGAACACCTCAAAAACCTTCCTTCTTAGACGCCTTCCCGCCTCCCAGGTCTCCACATAAAATGTTAAAAAATGCATTTAATAAAATACTTTATAGTATTAATTAGATAATATGAAAGCACTGGGGAGTTCCAGTTCCCTGTCATTTTTAAGTGGA
Source organism: Furipterus horrens (assembly GCF_987537825.1). NCBI lineage: Eukaryota > Metazoa > Chordata > Mammalia > Chiroptera > Furipteridae > Furipterus > Furipterus horrens. Next base: position 54,118,724 of record NW_028327175.1, on the reverse strand, counting down.
AGCTTTTGGTAATAATGTTTTTGTATTCTTTAACCCCTTGAGTGACATCTTTACAATTTAACTATTGAGAACTTCTTGGGAAGCTCAAGTAATTTCTCTTATCACATAAAACAGATGGTTACCTACTTTTTTGGCCTGAGGCTTATTTGTATTGTCAGCTTCAACCAAAAGCCCTTCGAGGGGATTGTCTTCACTGAAACATGTAAAAGCATTTTGAATGAGATTGATTATGCACAATATTGTGGATAGAAAAAAATCATTAAAAAATTTTAAAGTTTAAATATTATCAGTATAAAATAATTATCTGGAAATTTCAAATATCAATACTTCCATGCATCCAGACCTTTGGTGTTAAGAAAAAGAGCTAATTAAATGCATTTTTTTTTTTTTTTTTTTTTTTTGCATCACCATCAGAGGTGAAATGTTAGGCTATAAAATAAATTGCTGTTAAGGTAAAAATATCATGAATAATGACAACTTACAATTTTTAAGTGCTTTGATTTCTTTAATTACAGATTTTCAACATAATAATCTCATGAAAAATACTGATTTTAATTCAATAGAACAGTTTTTTAAATTTTATTTTTTCATTATAGTCAATACTATTTTGCATTAGTTTCAGGTATATGGCACAGTGATTAGATAATTAGACACTTTACAAAGTGTTTCCCCTCAAATTTCCAGTGCCATGGTTTCTTGGGTTGTGCAAGACCCTTTTAGTTTAATTTAGTCTCATTTCTGTAATTTTTCCTTTGTTTCTGTTGTCTGAAGAGACATATTGGCAAAAGTATTGCCAGGAGAGATGTTGTGATATTACTGCTTATGTTTTCTTCTAGGATTTTTATGGTTGCACAACTTACATTTAAGTATTTTATCCATTTTACGTTTATTCTTTTGTATAGTATAAGTTGTTGGTCTAGTTATTTTTTTGCATGTATCTGTCCAATTTTCCCACCATGATTTATTGAACTGACTGTTTTTACTCCATTGTATGTTCTTGTCTCATTTGTCAAATATTAATTGGCCATAAAGACATGGGCTTATTTCTGGGCTCCCTGTTCTGTTCCATGGATGTATATGCCTATTCTTATGCCAGTATCATGTTGTCTTGATTCCATTGTCTTGATGGCCTTGTAATACTCCATTTATTTGTAATTTCCTGAACTTCTTTCTTCAATGTCCTAAAGTTTTTTGAGTTTAGGTCTTTTACATCCTTGGTTAAATTTATTCCTAAGTACCTTTTTTGTTGTTGCAATAGTAAAAGGGACTTTTAAAAATATATTTCTGATAGTTCATTATTGGTGTATAAAAATACCACTGATTTCTGAATACTAATTTTGTATTCTGCTACCTTCAAATTCACTTATCAGATCTAGTAGATTTTTGGAAGTCTTTAGGGTTTTCTGTATAATATTGTGTCATGTACAAATAATGACAGTTTTACTTCTTTCTTTCCAATTTGGATGTTTTCTTTTTATTATTCTTCTTGTCTTATTGCTGTGGCTAGGACTTCCAGTTCTATGTTTTATAAGAGGGGTGAAAGCAGAAATTATGTCTTGTTCCTGATGTTAAGAGACATGTTTTTAGTATTTGCCCATTGAGTATGATATTAGCTGTCATCTTGACATATGCAGCCTTTATTATCTTGAAGTATGCTCCCTCTATTCCCATTTTTCTGAGAGTTTTTATTATAAATAGGTGCTGAACTTTATCAAATGCTTTTTCTGCATCTACCGATATGATCATGTGATTTTTATCTTTCATTTTGTTTATGTGATTTATCACATTTATTGATTTGCAAATATTGTACCAATCCTGCATCCCTGGAATAAATCCCACTTGATCATGGTGTATGATCTTTTTAATGTATTGCAGGATCCTGTTTGCCAATATTTTGCTGAGGATTCTGCCATCTGTGTTCATCAGGGATACTGGCCTATAATGTTTTTGGTAGTGTTTTTATCTGGTTTTGGAATTAGGATAATGCTGCCTCATAAAAGGAGCTTCAAAGTCTTGTCCCTTCTTGAAGTTTTTGAAATAAATACTTTATTTAATAAGTGTTTGACAAAATTTGCTTGTGAAACTATACAGTCCAGAACTTTGATTTGTTGGGGATTTTTTTTTTTTTTATTACCGCTTTAATTTCATTAGCTGTAATCAGTCTATTCAAATTTTCTGCTTCTTCTTGATTCAGCTTTGGAAGATTATGTTTCTAGAAATTTATTCATTTCACTCAAGTTGTAAAACTTTTTTTGTCACATAGTTGTTCATAGTATTTTCTTACAATCCTTTGTATTTCTGTTATGTTGGCTTTATTTCTCTTTTATTTCTGATTTTGTTTGTTTGGGTCCTCTCTCTCTCTTTTTAATGAGTCTGCTTAAAGGTTTGTCAATCTGGTTTATCTTTTAAAAGAACCAGTTATTGGTTTTATTAATTTTTTTATGTTGTGTTTTAGTCTCTATATCATTTAGTTGAAAGACCATTATGAAGTTCAAGAGAAATATTCATTTCCTGAAACTGAAAGGTGGTTGCAGCTTGGTTGTTCTTTCCTTAAGAAATGTACTTCTTTTTTGTTTTAAGAATTAATTTGTACATATCTAATATACAGTAACAGAAAATTTCTCAAGTTATATTTTTAGCAATTCTAGTGATGGAATCTATTTAGCCATCTCACAATATCAAGCATGTTATTTTATTTAATCTTTTAACTTGATACTTTTTATTTATACAATAATCCATAATCTTCATTATTAAAAAAGAAAAATTAGTTCTTCAGAAGTATTTACTCACTAATACTTAATAGTCAATTTAACAAATTGCCTATGTTCTGTGTAAATTATTAAAACATTGACATGCATTATGATTCCTATAGATCATCATTATTATTTAAGTACTACATATTTACATAGTACTTTAATGTAATATACTATCTAAGCTCCAAAGATAAAGTTTTTAATATAACAACTCACAAACTAATGCTTGTGTACATGCCTCAATTATTATGAAGGAAATAACCACTATGTTAGATTTTAACATGATTTTCCTAAGAATAAGTTATAAATTAGAAATTTATTTTTCTTACTAATTTATCTTGTTAAATTTTTTAAATAAGGAAAGCTTAGACTGAGTTGGCTATAAATGCCTTTGCAACCTACTTAAGCAAACCAAAACCTAAGCCTATAATGTCTCAAGGTTAAGAAATAAAAATGTAAGAACAATCACAAACAGACAAGTAGGCTTTTCCAAATAATATAAGCACTTAAGCTGTGACCAATCAAGTAACACCTTTGCTTTGCTTTCACCTGTCCTCTGTAACTGTCTCTCCCCTAGCTCCTGTTGCTGGGGCATTACTGACCACTTTTGATTTGGTGCAGCATTGTTCAAATCAATTTTTGCCCAAATAATTCTTAACAATTTTAATATGCCCTAGTTTATATATTCATAATTTTTAATTGGCAGATTATTCCTAGAGTTTCTTTGAAACCCAATTCTTCCTCTTCCATTTCCCAAGTATCACAAAATTTAAAGAACTGAGTGATTTTTTTTCAATTAAATGTAATAAGAAGGTAATTCCTTTCTGCAAACTGTGTTTGTTTGCATTATATATATATATAAGTATATATGTATGTGTGTGTATATATATATATTTTTTTTAGTATAGTGATACCAGCTACAAGCCAGACCCACCCTTGAGTGCACTGCTTATGCATAGCATAAATTCTAGCAACAAGCTGAATGTATAGAAAAACTATTGGCTATTTATAGTTACTCTTAAAGCTAATTGCTTGTTTAATACTATCTTTTGCTTAAATAACAACCATAAATAATCTTAATAATAATATTATGTAAATGTGTTTGAAATGTTTATGCACTGTAGTTTATACTATGGAATGAATCCCAGAAGATACCTTTGTATGTAACAGTACTACTGCACCGGAAGGCCATACTTAGATCATTTTTCTGGAAAATAGAGGAGTAAATGGGAGGAATCAATAATCCATTCCCCCACCTAGGATGTCATTTGCCAGCACCGATTTGAGGATGAACTTCCTTATTTCATGGCATTGTTACTCATTCCCTACCTTCCTTCTTTCTTGTTTTTCTTCCTTTATAGAGACACCCAAACTACTTGAGGTGATGTGTAACCTTCATCCCATCTTCCCTGTGTCAATTTAGAAAAGTGAATTAACAGAAAGTGTATGATGTTATGGTGTACATGTGTGTTTTTCAGTTTACATAAACAGTATTGTGTATATTTCATTCTGTTCTTTTTCACACATTCTTATGTGTTTTTTTTTTAGGTAACTATATAAATCTAGTTAATAGCTTCTGACTCTTAGAAGCTATGCCCTATATATTATGCAAGGGCACACATGCATGTGCACACATATACATTTTATATTTTAAAATCTCAGGGAAGAGCACTTGGGAGACAGTGTGAGTTAAGAGTCAACCTACCCTCTCCCTATTTGAATATGTTTAGTTCAAAGAACTGACACACTGATGATTCAAACCTGGATTTAAGGCAGATATTTTCTTGAAAATGCATAAAGCAATCTTGCCATATTAAAGAAAACTGCTGATAGTAATTGTTGCTAGTGATACAATTTGAAATTTCAAGTGAATTAGAATTTTGGGAAAATGTAACTGTCACTGTGAGCTTGAGAGTTGCAATACTTAAAGATCTTTTTTCCTGATTTAATTGGTGGTGATATTACTGAATGTGACCTTTTGATATTATGTAATAAAATATGTCATAATTTAGAGAATCTTCACAGCTCAGTGAGCTTATATTTTTCAAATGACTAATGCATAATGTTACAAAACCATGCATGGGTAAAAGATCTATACAAAGTGCACAATAAACCAATGGATTTTAACATAATGAATACGAAGAGTTCACTGGTAAATTTTAGATTGCACAGTGCAGTTAAAATTTTAGAAATCATCGCTTGTCAAGTTTTTTCTCACCTGTCAAGCTTTAAAAAAAAATTGCACACTTATCTGAATAGGTTATTAAAATACTCCTTCCTTTTCCAACTATGTGAAACTGGATTTTCTTTACATACCTCAGCCAAAAATTATTTTGCAATAGATTGAATGTAGAAACAAAGAGGAGGACCTACTTGTCCTCTCTTAAGTCAGATAAAGAGGTTTTCAAAAATGTAAAACAACCTCTTTTTGGTAAATTTTTAATTTTAGACAACATAATTATTTTTTATAAAAATATGGTGTTTGTGTTAAAATGTAATTGGTTTATTATTGTTATATTTTAATAAAATAATAAACATTCCTAAAATTTGTCAGTGTTAATTTCAGCGTCATCGCAAGATGTCGATTCAACACGGGAGGAGACAGATACCGTGTCACTCCCGAGTTGGACTGCACAGCCATTCTCGGCGGTGCAGATAGACTCTTAAGAAGCTACACCATCGTCTCTCGAGACGGACGGCTGCCGACGACGATATATATATATATATATATATATATATATATATATATATATATATATATATATCTTTGAGGCTTTTAATAATTTTTATTAAAGGAATCTTGTGACTTAACAGTATGGGAACTACTAAATAATAAATAAATCCCCGTCAATTTTTTGACATTACACTTATCTCCTCCCAGCCTGTCATCTTGCTTTTAACTTTATCTGTGATGTATTTGGTTAAATAGAAATATTTAAATTTTTTGGAACCAATTCGATTTTCCTTTCATATTTTGTGCTTTTCTGATTGTCTTAAAAGAACAACTTCTTCAACTCTGAAGTCACAAAAATACATTTCTACATTTATTTTCTATTATATGAATAGTGTTACTTTTCACATTTGGTCATGTAATGTCTTAATATGTAGCAAAATTCCTTTTTATTAATGAAAGATTATTTTTCAATGTGCAATAAAAAGGGTATAGTCTTAGAATAAATTTATAATATCTTTCTTGATTTTGATTAAAACTCCACAGAATTTACAAATAAAATTGAGGGAACAAATTTATCCTGTTGTTTTATTCACTAAAATATACTGGGCTTCATTATTTCTTTTAGTTAAAAATGTTCTCATAAGATTATAAGACTTGTTTATTCTAGATTTTTTTTATCATTTCTTCTGCTACTATAAATAACATATCACTATTATGGTATTATTTTTTCTTTATAGTATTATTAAAAGACATGCAATACATAATGTTCTGTTGTTGATGTTTTAGCGCTCTTTCCACACAATTTCTAGATAATTGTAGAATCAATTCTTTGATACTATACCAAAACTTGACAAGCAGTCATTTTATAAATCTTTTGCCAAGATCTCTCTCTCTTTTATGCTCTCTCCTTCCTTTACTTTCTCCCACTTCTCCCCCTACTTCCTTCTTCATTCTTGTTTAACAACTGATTAGTATTTTATTTTCTGGACTTTTCCATAATGAAACAACATATACCCCTATTGATGGACATTTTAAGTTATTTGAAATTGTGTTCTGATATATATAGCTTTGAGAAACAACTTAATATCTATATTAATTTACCTATGTGTGATTAAACTTGCATGCCACATTTCTAGAATAAAATTGCTGAGCTTAAGAAAATGTGCATTTGTCATTTTGTTTTATGTCACTAAATTGTTCTCCATAAGTGATTGTGCCATTTATACTCCCACCAGGAATATAGAAACTTTCCTGTTTCTTCATACTTTCACTAATATTGTGTTTGCTTTCCTTCTTCTTTTTTTTTGCTTTTAAATTATGTTGAAGGTGAATCATAGTATCTTGGGGCAGATTTTATTTAATTTGTATTATGAGTAAGATTAAGAATTTTTTCATATGTTTAAAATCCATTTTTGTTTTCTTTGATGTCAGCTAACAAAATTCTTTTCCCATTTTTATCTATTGGGTTTTATTTTATCTATTAATATATGTTTTAATTTTTAAATGGATTACCTTTTTGTTGTGCTATAACTTGGAAAATATTAATCTCAGTTTGTCATTTGTATTTCAACTTTATTTTACTTTTTATCTTAAAGATATTTTTAATTTAATATAACAGTTTTAAAACTAGTGGACTCATTTTAAAATTTCATCTATGAGACTATTTTTTTTTTTTTTTTTTGGTTTTTCAATTACAGTTGTCCTCTTTTCCCCTAATTTCTCTCCCCCACCCAACCCACCCCTTCTCCCGCAATCATATCCCTCCCCGTTGTCCATGTCCATGAGTCTTTTATACAGGTTCTTTGACTAGACCCTTCCCTTATTATCCCCCTTCTCTCCCTATGAGACTATTTTTAATTCTGTATTTTCTTCTGGTCCTTTTGTAGTCTCTTTATTTTTTCATTTAAGTATTAATTTATCTGGAATTTACTATGTGGTAAGATGACTGATATTAATTTAAGTTTATTTATTTAATATGTCTACCAAATTATCCCAATCTAGTTATTGAATATTCTATCTTTTCCCCATTGATTTGAATATCACGTTTCAAATACAACATTTCCTTACATAGTGAGGTTTACTTACTGATTTTCTATTCTGTTTTATTGATGTATCTTTAACATAGAACTTTAACATAGTGTTTGGGGTCATTCATACTGAAAGAACAAATGGAATAAGAGGCAGATCACTTTTAGCCAATGCTATTGTGCCAAGAGATCATAAAAGGACATTAGATTGGGATACAAGGAAATGAATTGCAGCAGATTTTGTGATGGAGATGTTTCTAAAATCATTCTATCACTTTCTTTCATGGCTTGATTAATTTCTCAGAGCAACATAGATTCCTAGTACTAAGATTGTGTGTGACTGTAAGGGTGAAATATTAGCCCTTTTATATTGAATTTCTTATTATTCAAGCTTAATGGTGCTGGATGTATAAGAACTCAAAAGTCTCAAAACCTAGTAACTGTTAATAATCCCAGAAACTTTATTCTATAAATCACTTTAAAACATTCTTAACTTTTATTTGTTATTTTCTATAATTTAAGCCTTAGAAAATTAGTTGATGGCTCATTAGCTAAAACTATAGCTGAGGTAATTTGGCCATCCATAAGAGATATAAACAAGATAATTGAAGCAGGATAAAGATATTAAAAAAGGAATGTTCAGCAATATTAAGTGTGGAATTTGACTCCAAAATGGGAGGGAAACATGATTCAAATTGTCCTCTGTTTATTTTATATATTTTAGAGAGGTTCAGATTATGAAGAGTTTCAGATTTTTTAAAAAATGCCACACATAAGATACTGGAAGAATATGGTTCTTTCATAGCCATGTGGTAACTTACCTAACATGCTAAAATAAAGTATCTTTCATAGACTATTTACTCTAAACCCCACAGTTAAAATTCTAAAATCAATCTTTAGAAAAAACAAATAAAGATCAATGTTAAGAGTAATAATTAAATTTACCTTTAGGGGGGATATTCCCTTTTTTAGCCTCCAGAAAAGTACAGAACATAAAATGTATTCATGTAAGTAATTTTGATGTCTGAGTATAAAATGAGAAAAGCAAAATTTGATCTCAGAGTCAACTCACTCAGCATTACTGGCAAAAAATAAAAAATAAAATAAACCAGGGGGGAGTACAGACCCAGAATTCAAAAGCAGCAATGTTGTGTGTAGGTCTGCTGTGCAAGAGTGAAAGAAGGGCGTGCTCACCAGTCAGGGTCTGGGGGCTCCCCAGCTACATTTCTTCAACTCATCAAAATATCAGGTTTTTAAAATACATAACTGAACTGAGAATTGCCCCATGAGCACCAGCTGGGGAGGAGCCTCATGACATTCAGAGGAGGAAGCTGAAACTAGGGAACTGAGAATGGATAGGAAGGTAGACCTTGTTATGTGGGCAAACTTTCAAAAAGCCTAAAAAGGTGCTGCCTACATGCAGGATTCAGGATTGGTCTTAACACATTAACACATGTAACATCTCTAAAAATAAGGAAATAAAACACTGTAGACCTTTTCATAAGTCACAGGGTTTGTCTAGGGTGGGAATATTTTAAGGATTGCTTTCTTAGCTCTGATTTTTAACCATATGAATATCTAATAGAAAGATAAATAGGTAGATAGATACATAAATAGGTAGGTAGGTAGATATATGATAGATAGGTACATAGATAAATGATAATAGATAAATAAACTGGTTACAAAGGGGCTGATTTCTCCATGCAAACCTTCTACCATTTGAAATGGTAACTCTCAAAATCTTACTGGAAAGTAAAAAGCCCTCATCACTTACATGAATCTGAAGATTTTCTCATTTTCTCTGGTAAATGGTCACTGAATTATTAATATTATAATATAAGACATTTAAATTTTTTTCATCCGTAATTCAAGAGGGAAATTTTATAATAATTTTTCGAGAACATTTGAAACTATCTTTCTACTACCTGTAAGATTTTGCATACAGTATAAAGGCATTTTAAAGTAATAAAACAATTATTAATATTTCCCACATATGAAGAAAATATTTATTTTTAGCATTAAATTATTATATATTAAGTGCCAAAAAGAGCTCCCCCTATTTAAATATGAGAATATTTTTAAAAAATTATTAGAAGCCCTTACTCTTGCTGCAAACTATTGTTGGATCGTTTGAAATGAGGAGAAAATACCAGTTAGAAAGTCTCCATGAGATGAAATGACAAGAAAAGCAAGCATTTGATGAAAAATCCTCTATAACCTATATGGAAATGATAATGTAAAGATCTAGAAACTGAAGATAATTATCTTTGTTTGGTTTTTGTCAATACTGTTGACTTTCCTTTTTCTTATTGTAGTACTCAAAGATCCTAGGGAGATTTTCATATATTTTATTTTAAATAGAAATATGTTGAAGCTTACAACATTTGAGACACAATTACAATTATATGACTTTAGAGTTTCTTGTAATGTCACTGAGGTTATTTTGACAAGATGATGTTCCCATTTTTCAGTCTACTAGGTCACACCTTCATCTCATAACCAACCAATGTTTTCTATACTTAATATCCTCAAGGCACACTGCCCTTTTCAAAATTTGTTCACAAACAATGATTTACTTGAAAAAAATAAAAGTATTCCATTAGAGAAATATTTTAAAAATAAACTTGGTATATATTTAGTTTCATTTGAAAAAAGTACAAGAAAATTATCTTTTTGTATTTTAAATATATACTAATAAATAAAAATGTTATATTCCCAAAATAAATAGTTCAATATTGTTACCCTGAAAGCAATGTGATAATCATTGATTATCTTGTTTTCTCAGATAAATTTACAGAAAAAAATGAGAGTCACTGGTGTGATTACACAAGGAGCCAAAAGGATTGGAAGCCCAGAATATATAAAATCTTACAAAATTGCCTATAGTAATGATGGAAAGACTTGGGCAATGTACAAAGTGAAAGGCACCAAAGAAGACATGGTAAGAATGATGTACTTAATTTAAAAGTCAAATTCCATTAATATTCATTGATTACAAATGAATCATCAGTTTTAAGCATAAGCTTTAGGTTGCTGAAAATAAATTTATGCTTTTTTTAAAATTGGATGAGTGGGTAAAAGAGGGAGAAGTTTTTCCAAATTATAAATGTATACTGGCTACCATTTAAGACTTTCTCTGATTTTAATTGGTGGTCTTATAAACACTTTATCACAGGTTAATAATATGTGCATAACAATTGTTTTATTTTAACAATAGTCAGTTTTCAATTTAACTTTATTGCTTTGACAGATTAGGACTCTCCATAATCAAATAACTATAGAATAAAGCTATTATTTGTGAAGAAAACATATTATTTTAAAAGAAAAGCACCAAGTGATAGAAAGAATGTATATCTTTACACACTTAATATTGGAAGAACAATTTTATGACTCAGCAGAATAAAATATTTTAAAGGAAATAAATATTCAATCCCCTTTGTCATTTGCATGATAGTCTCATGGGCCCAATTTTTTATTAATTTTTCTTAGATTTTTAAATTTTAAGATATCACAATTGCAGCTTATTCCATTTAAAACCAAGTCCCTAGACCAGACTCCAACAAATTATATAGGATTTTAAAAATCACTTTCTTTTTTTAAAATTTAATCTTTATTGTACTTTTCCATTACCATTTAGTCCCTTTATACCTCCCTCACCCCCAGTCACCACACTGTAGTCCATGTCCATGAGTTCTTTTTCCTTTTTGCTCCTTCCCGCTACCCTCTAGCCCCCCAACTAGCTGTCACTTGCTCTCCATCTGAGTCTGTCTCTGTTTTGCTTGTTAGTTCACTTTGTTCATTAGATTCCACATGTGAGTGAAATCATGTGCTATTTGTCTTTCTCTGACTGGGTTTTTTCATTTAGCATAATGTTCCCCAGGTCCACCCATACTATTGCAAAGGGTAAAATTTTCTTTTTTATGGCCAACTATTATTCCATTGTGTAAATGTCTTATAGTTGTTTATCGAGTCATCTATTGATGGACACTTGAGCTGCTTTCATATCTTGGCAGTTGTAAATAACGCTGCAATGAACATAGGGGTGTGCTTATGTTCTTTTGACTTAGTATTTTGAGTGCCTTCAGATATATCCCCCAAAGTGGAATCTCTAGCTGATAAGGCAGTTTTTACTTTTTTGAAGTGTGTCCATACTTCTTTCCACAGTGGCTGCATTAGTCTGCATTCCCACCAACAATACAAAAAGGTTTCCCTTTCTCTCCGTCCTCTTAAATTAAGTTAAAGTTATCTGATTACCAAGTTATGTTAAAGGTAAAATAATAATGAGATTTGAAACATTTTTAAAAACACACATAACCCTTCATTTTTAAAGGGAAGTATAATTTTTTTACCGACCATGCACATATATATATATATAATTATGAGTCTCTTATCCAATGACCTGGGTTGACTGATAAGGAAGTAATCTTGGTATCTTGGAGCTCGCTGCGTGGACACCATGAGCAAAGCTCACCCTCCCGAGTTAAAAAAAGAATTATGGACAAGAAGCTGTCATTGAAATTAAATGGTGGCAGGCATGTCCAAGGAATATTGCGGGGATTTGATCCCTTTATGAATTTTGTGATAGATGAATGTGATGAATGTGTGGAGATGGTAACTAGTGGACAACAGAACAATATTGGAATGGTGGCAATAGTATCATCATGTTAGAAGCATTGGAACGAGTATAAAGAATGGCTGTGTTCACCAGAGAAATCAACTGCTCCTCTTTACATCTCCTGTTTTAATTATAAAAATCAAGTCCTGTACATTTTCACATTAAACTTTTGTTAAATAAACTTTTATATTGGTCAAAAAAAAAAAAAAAAGGAAGTAATCTTATGAATCAGACCCTAAAGCATCATAATCTGAAATCATAGCTTTAGAGAGACAGAGCAAACAGGAAGTTCTAGGAAAGACTAGTTCCTAAAGACACAAGCAAAACGGACAGACCCAGATTAAGCTGAAAGGCTTAAGGTGACCATTTCTCAAAAAATGAGTGAAGCATTTTCCGGGCTTTGAAGGACTGTCTCAAAATTGATGAGCCTTATTGTCGTCGTTGGCAGCTGTCCGTCTCGAGAGACGATGGTGTAGCTTCTTAAGAGTCTATCTGCACCGCCGAGAATGGCTGTGCAGTCCGACTCGGGAGTGACACGGTATCTGTCTCCTCCCGTGTTGAATCGACATCTTGCGATGACGCTGGAGTGTCCTCTCCAGTGAAGCTGAAGCTACAGAGCCTGGGCAGGGTGATATGGAGGGTCTGCTGTTGCCCATGCAGCAGACCCCCCCTCTCTTCGCAGCTGAAGGGTCCAAGGGAAAGACGGAGTCAATACAGCTTGGCTTCAGGTGCGCCGCAGGAGTTGCCGGTGTTGACTACAATGTCAAACCGCCTTAGGGACTCCGGCTCCGGATTTTCTGTCGGGGTTTACTCCCTTAGCCTTTCCCCTGAAGAGGTATGCCGCAAGGCAGCGGAGGTTTTTTGGAGTCAGAGTTTTCCTTCTCTGATGTGCCCTGACTGGAAGATCGAAGGAGCGACACTTAGCTCGCAGGCCGACGCTCAATCCACTGAGCCAAACCAGCCAGGGCGAGCCTTATTGTAGAGTACAGATTATACTGTAGGCCATGGTGGTTTGAAACTTTAATTAGTATCTTATCTGTATGATTTCTGTGTTTGGCTCATGACAAGGTGCTTCCTAAATACTCCAGACCCTCAAATTATTTAATCCAATTTTGAAAAGATTATGTTGAGTAAGATATAGGATTCATATATAAAAATAGGTAAAGGAGCTATTAAAATTAAAAATTATAACTCTATTTTACCTTTCTACACAGGTGTTTCGTGGAAATGTTGATAACAATACACCCTATGCTAACTCTTTCACACCCCCCATAAAAGCTCAGTATGTAAGACTTTATCCCCAAGTTTGTCGAAGACACTGCACTTTGAGAATGGAACTTCTTGGATGTGAACTGTCGGGTGAGTCTCATATTATTTAGTTCAGTATTTTCTTTAAAAAAAAAATGTGTGTGTAGGCTCTTACTAACTTGAAATTTTCAAAACCCATTGATATTTATTTTCGCTACAAAATATCTAGGGCATGGTTCAGTGAGAATCTGTGTGTGTGTATGTGTGTGTGTGTGTTGGAAGAACAAGTTCTAAAACATGCTGCAGAAGAGAACTAATGTAAAAAGAGCAGTGTATTTCTTTGAGTGGTCAATGATTGTAGAACAAAAATCTCACTGGAAGCTTTTGTTTATTAAAATGTCTTGCTGTTTTTAGTAGAACCTATGATTTATGTTTTGTGACAAAATTTAGTAAAAACTGAAATCTGCCCTACTTTGTAAATTACCATTATACCATTATGTTTTGACTGTATGGAATAGAAAAGTAAGCTTTATCTTTGTCCACCTACTGTAAGAACTTGGTTTTAGGGGTGTTTTTTTTAAATGAAATACTACTTCAATACTAAGATTGTTACTATAAATTCATTCTTGGGTCATTCTTATCAACCACTCTGCTTATTGTACAAATAGTGGTTATCCAACTCAAAGATAAACTGTCAAGACTCAGAATTAGATAACCCTTATCTCACAAGAGCATCAGTATTAGATACAAAGGTGAAGACTTAATGTATGGGACTTCTGGCCAAGACAGAGGTCTAGATTGACACACTCCAGCTTCCTCTACAACTTAGAAGGAATACAATTACCACAAAACCAGTAATAACCAGAAGTTCAAGAAAGTAAATGGAAGTCCAATATATGAAGTTATAAAGAAGTGGTGCTCATCCGGATGGGTAGGAGGGGTGAAGGTGGGGTGGAGAGTTCAAACTGTGCTGGAGGTGGTAACAACAGTGATGGCAGCAGCAGGATGGTAGTAAGCACGGAAACCCTTATTTAAGGGGAGGTGAGAAGTGCCTGGGGAGCACCCCTGGTTACAGACCAGACTCATCAGCTTGCAATTCCAATGCCGGGGAAGGCAGACCACCATTGCCTTGGACTGTGAGTTCTGGAGGGGGTGGGGATGGAGGAAGAGGCTCCTGGTCTCTTAGCGGAGAGTGAATGGCAGGAATCCATCTTGGACCCCCACCCCCACAGAAAATGCCACAGCATGGTGAGAAGGGTCACCTGGTTGTGATGAGTGCATGCTCCACCCCCTATAGCATAGGAGGTATGACAGCCCCACCCAGGAAGCAAAGGTAAACACAAAACTGTCAGGATGGCAGAGATCATGATAGAGATCCAGGTGATGCAGCTGACCAGACAGCAAATATCTAATCTAATGAAGCAGCAGATAGGAAATCTTTCTGAGGCACAGTTCAGAGCTTTGGTTAAAAGAATGCTTACAGACCTAACAGAAGATCTTAAACAAGATGGGGAAGGAATGAAGGCTAGTCTGACTGAAATGAACAAAAACACATACAAAACTAATGGTGAGGGAAAGAAAACCAGGAATCAAATCAACAAATAGGAACATAGGGAAGGAACAAACAGTCAACCAGTGCAGAAAGAAGAAACGAAAAGTGAGGAAAATTAGGAGAGGCTCAGAAACCTATGGGACAGTGGAAAGTGGGCCAATATCTGAATCATAGTTGCCAGAAGGTGAAGAAGAAGAACTAGAAATTGAAAAATTATGTGAAAAAAATAATGAAGCAGAACTTCCCTAACTTGAGGATGGAAATAGATTTATAGGTCTAGGAAGCACAGAGAGTTCCAAATAAACTGGACCCAGGGATAACCACACCAAGACATATTATAATCAAAATGTCAAAAATTAAGAATAAAGAGAGAATCTTAAAAGCAGCAAGAGAGAAGAAGTCCATACAAAGGGGTCCAAATAAAACCATCAGCTGATTTCTCAAAAAAAAAAAAAACCTCTGCAGGCAAGAAGGGACTGGCAAGAAATATTCAAAGTAATGAAAGTCAAAAACCTACAACCACGATTACTCTATCCAGTGAAGCTGTCATTCAGAATAGAAGGGCAGAGAAAGTGCTTCCAGGACAAAGTAAAACTGAAGGAGTTCATCAGACCCAAACCACTGTTATATGAAATGTTAAAGGGACTAGTTTAGGAGAAAGAGGGTCAAAACTATGAACATTAAAATGAAAACTGTATCACAACAACCAACAACAGAAGCTAGGGAACCGAAACAAAGGAGAACTAAGTAGGCAAGGAGAGTGGGAAAAGAATTATAGGTATTGGGAGCATTTGGGGGGAAGGTCAGCAGGGAAGGGGAAGGGGGGAAAGGGAGGGAGATGGTATAGGAATTAAAAATCATAGTAGGAGAAAGTAGAATAGACAGGAAGATTTTGAGAAGAACTATATGCACAACCAATTGGTATGGACTAAGGCGGGGGGGACAGCTGGAGGGAGGGGGCCACTGGATGGAGGGAAACAAAGGGAAAAGAAATTGGGACAACTGTAACAGCATAATCAATAAAGCATATTAAAAAAAGACTTAATGTGTGGATCTCACAGTGGTCCCATCTCAATATGGCTAAGTTATGAACTAAACAGAAAAATACTGTCTAGGCATTTCATTGTTATATTTTTGGTAGTTCTTATAATTCTAGCATTAACATTTACAAACTATCTTTGCTGTCATGGCCTGAAATTATTTTATTCAAAAAACTGTGTTTTGAAAAATTGTGTTTTAAAAGATTCATGTGCCCCACTTTTTAGCATAACCTACAAATATAAGAGTCTTTTATCAATCTTACAATAATGCTATTTTGTTAAAAATAGGAGGACACATCCTTGCAACAGGACAACTGAGAACTACTTATTCATTCTAATAAATATTTAACCAATATTTAAGAGGTTGCATATTGGTTAAAATTTAGAGTTTATGTCTGTCTCCCTTTGTAGATTTATTTATGATGCTTAAAAAAATGATTTTTAAGCAAATAAAAGTTATTATTAAAAAACAAATTTTAGCCCTAGCTGGTGTGGCTCAATGGATTGAGTGCCACCTGTGGACCTGGGAGTCACAGGTTCAATTCCCAGTCAGGACACGTGCCTGTGTTGCAGGCCAAGTCCTCAGCTGGGGGAACATGAGAGGCAACCACACATTGAAGTTCTTTTCCCTCGTTCTCCCTCCCTTCCCCTCTCTCTAAAAAAAATAATATCTTTAAAAAAACTTTTTTAATGAACCCATTACATTTAAAAGAATTAGAGACAGTTAACTAGATGAGTGAATCTATTTTAAGAATTACACTTCATATTATATATGGGTGTCTTTTATGCAGCCATATATGGTTTTTCATACTATTAATTATCCTAATGGAGATGCTTTCTTTATTTTGGTAAATCAAACTGGCTTATTGAATACCAGTAAATCTGAACAGAATTATTGCTGTGCTGTGTTTATATTGCATGTCAGTATATCACCACAGGCCAGTGTCAACCCTAAGTCATTCATCATAAAGCAATCAAGAAGAAGCCACAATATGATGAGGTTTGCTGCAAGCTCCATGTTTTTTTAGTTGCTTAACATCACCTTCCCCGATCTTTCAGTCGTTTGATTCATGAAGGTCAGTCTCTCCTACAAAGCACAGTTACGCCCCTAAGGTGTGAATATATTTTACTTTCAAGTTTGACAAGAGGTTACACCTGACACTTTACAGATTTTATGTTCTCAGAAAGAAGCCGTACCCATCTCCCAACCTCACAAATTGATTTTGAACTTGCTTGCAGAGAATAATATCATTCAATGGATGCTTTTAAAAGATAGGGCACCTCACGATAGAAATAATCAATTTCATTGTTAATATTTCATTTTGTTCAGGTGCTGTTCATGCTAGTAAAATAGTTAATTAATTTATATGCATGAAAACATATGGATGAGAAGGGAGATTTGTGAGGCATATTAGAAGAGATTAGCTATTACATTTAGAAATAAACAGTATTATAAAGTACCAAACTATTTCCCACAATCCAGTGCAACACTATAAAGCCCAAGGCTGCCTTATTGTATTCAATAAACTGTTATATTCTCTCAGCCTGCCTAGAAAATCAGCGGTAAATCTTTTCCCAGATACTTAAAAAGAAAATCCCTTAAATTCTCTAAAAGAGATATTATTTAAGATTTTTAGAATGAAATGGATAATGACTGTAACTAGGGGGGAAATAGTCATTCATTCATTTATTCTTTGAAAAAATTACTCCAAATTTCCTCTGGACTAAGTATGAGAAATGAAGTGGCCATGAAATGAAGTATATAGATAAGTAGAAACAGCCAAAGTAAAGGCATCCTTTTTTAATGCAATGTTTGAAATACTGTGTTATAACACAAAAGGAAAATAAAAACAATCACCTTTCCTTTTCCCTTGTATCTCTTCAGCAAGTCAAGCAGTTTTTTTATAAAGACTGCAGTAGCAGAGCAAGGTCAGGGTGGGCACTTGGTGGAAGCAAAGAAGAACAAGTCAGAAATCTATAACATAGACAGTGCGTGTCATCTTAGAACTGCCTGAAGATAAATGGCACGTTAAGACTTCAGAACTTTCTAACAATCTTTGAGATTTGTCATAAAAGTTTTCTTCCTTTCTTTCTTTCCTCCTTTCTTTTTTTCTTTCTTTTTTCCTTATTTCTCTTTCTTTTCTTCCTTATTTTTTCTTTCATCTTTATTATAATTTTTTACATTACCTTTCAGTCCTCTCATATCCCTCCCCCCAGCAATGTCCATGAGTCCCTTTTCTTTTTTGCTCAATCCTTCCATCCCCTAACCTCCCCTCTTTGCTAGCTGTCATCTTGCTCTCCATGTATGAGTCTGTCCCCGTTTTCCTGGTTAGTTCACTTTGTTCTTTAGATTCCACATATGTGTGATATCATATGCTATTGTCTTTCTCTGGCTTATTTCACTTAGCATAATGAAATTAATTTGTATTTAAGAGTCAGAGCTATTTTTATCATGGGACTTAGAATATATGTCTCCTATCCCTAAAATCCGACAAATTTGTACTAAAGCATAACTGGCTAAACCTCCAAGACTATTTTTGTCATGTTTGCTTTGGATAAACATTTCCTAGAGAGTGGAGGAGCCTCAAGAAGAAAAAAGTAATCTAGATTGATTAATACAGAAAACAATTAATTGTAGTTAAGAATTATTTATCAGTTAAAATTCTGAGCCACTTCTCTTAGAGCCTTGACTTAAAATGGCTTAGTTTTAGAAACTGCAGTGAGTGATAAGGTATTCTTTAGTACTTGCAGATAGGCTGATCAAAGGCTTAACATTGTTATCTGTTGGAATGAGCACTACAGAAATAATAAAAATAGCTGACATGCTAGTTATATGCAGGCACTGTTTCTAAATACTTTATATATTTTAACTAATTTCTTAAAAGTTTTTTAAGATAGTTTCTATTAATATTATTATTATTTTAAAGATGAGAAAAGTGAGACACATGTGGTTAAATAATGGGTAGAAACCCACACAGAAAGTAAGTGGGAGACTGCTAGAGTATGAGAAGGTGATATTCATTAAAGAAGTCTTCCTTTTATCTTGGCCTTTTTTTGCCTTTTTTTTTCTGTTGTTCTTTTACAGTTGTCCCAATTTTTCCCCCGTTGCTCTCCCCTGCCTCACTCACCCCCCCCTATCTCGGCTTTCTTGATGACCAAACTTACCTTGTGGGTTCCTTGGCCATAATGTAAGTTTTATGTAAGACTCATCCACTGGCTAATATGATAACAGAATCATTCTTCCTATTACAGGCTTTGTGGATGGAATTTTGTCACAATTTCAGTTTAAGATTGGGAATTCATGTGTACACACACAGAGACAGACACACTTCCTCAAAGGCAAACAAACCCAAAATTTGCACCATGTCAGATCTTAAAACATATCTTCCAAAAATATACAATACTAGAAATTATTGAGTACAATCAAAATATAAGAATGTGTAAAAAGGCTTATCCAATAATGGCTTTTGCTAGAATTAGCTTACTTTCTTCTGTTACCTATTTGTTTAAATCCTACACTTGCACAATGCCTGGCACATGGTATACATTGAATAAATATTAGCTTCTCACCTCCCTGAAGAAGCCATGCTGGTGCTATAAAAATCAGTGTTAAAGATTACAGATGTTTCTTGGGAAAGAAAATGCTGTCCAGTTTACAATATACCATTGGAGCAGTTTGTGAAAATGACTTTGTACTGAGGGAATTTTCATTTGCAGGATTATGGAAACAGATAAAAAAAAAAACAAAAAACAAATATCCTTTGTGAGAAAATGTTCCATTGTTGAAGACACAATGACACCGTTGAAAACTAGGGAACCGTCATGTGGCTATCATTAATGCAGCAGGAGAGAGCATTTCGGCATTGTTTTTATTTTGTAAAATCATTTATCAGAGAAATGTAGTTTGAATTGACTGTCTTGTTTTCAATTTTTCCAAAATATATTCAGATGAAATAAGCTGAATTGGCTATTTCGTTTTTGATATTGTTCCAGGTTTACTTCTGATTGTAGCCTTTTCCTTGAATTTAGAGCCTCTTCCTTTGGGGGTATGAATAGCATTATGCTTAATCTTCTCTTGCCTCCCCAAAATCAAGACAGAAAACTTCCAGGATGATAAATTATTTTTTTCTCATGAAGCCCTTCTCATTTCCTTGCAGGCTGTTCTGAGCCTCTGGGGATGAAATCAGGACATATACAAGACTATCAGATTACTGCCTCCAGCATCTTCAGAACTCTCAATATGGACATGTTCACTTGGGAGCCACGGAAAGCTCGGCTGGACAAGCAGGGCAAAGTCAATGCCTGGACCTCTGGCCACAATGACCAGTCGCAGTGGTTACAGGTATTATTTTCGAAAACTCACCACCCACTGTGCCTCTTCTTTAAAAAGACTTCCCATTGGTTAGGTGAATCTTGGAGTCATTACCTTCTTACCAATTTAAATGTGCCTCCCTCTTTGGCTTAACTAAGTTGGTAAAACAAAAGTTCCAATGAAGCCATGTCTGTGTGCTCTTGTTACTCCAGTGTTGATTTATAGATGCTACTATCAGAATGATGCAGCAGACTGCACCAGATCACACTACGTCTGGGTCAATTTGATTGATTATGAGAATATTTGCATTTTAACTCTCATCTACTCTAATGCTTCACATCAATATTGGTTTGAACGTGTCACAGCAGGAATACAAACCACCTTAAAATCATGCCAGTGACCTGAAGCCTGTTCCCATAGAACCATGAATCATGACTTATTAGCTCTTTCCCTGTGGTTGCTAGGCAATGGAGCAATTTGATTACACTCTCATAAGAGAACTAGGTTATAGAAGAAAAGCAGAGACAATCTTTTCTCCACTTGACCTTATTTTTTCCCTATTCTCAAAGTTAGAAATGTTTACTTTTTTCTTTACCTTTCCTTAACTTTCTATTTGGCTCTCTGTTGATGTGGCTTTTGATCTGGATCTTTATTGAGCTCTTTTATTAGCTACCATGCTTATGGATAAATATGCATATCTTTCTTTTTTTACTACTCTTTGAGCTTTTTGATTTTGAAGTATATTTATCCTCCCAGAACTCAGCAGCTACTAAGTTAAATCATTCATTTAACAAATGTTCATTTGAGATGCACCTGTGAAGCATTACATAGCATGATAAATAGTGATGGCGTGTGAGCGAGGATCACCCTATTCATGCTCTTAAGACATTACCTCTTTTGTAAACCATTCCTTTTATTTGGTTTGTATGACACCATACTTTGTTTCTTCCATCCTTCTAGCTGGTGCTCCCCAAAATCCTCCAGGTCACCCTTCCTCTGCCTATTATCTTCCTGCCAACCTCCCTTTGCCAACTCCACACACTTACATTAATTAATAAGTATTGGCTATTTCAACTACACTGTACTAAAATCATTTCACTTCTCACCATCACCGCAGCCATGCCTGTGTTCTTGGCTAACCACTTTGTTTCACCTGGATGTTTGTAGCTTTCTGGTTTAGGGTCCTACTCTTTAAAATCTATTTCCTAAATTGTAACCAATATGATCTTTTTTTAAAGATACAAATATGATTTTCTTATTTCCTTTTAAAAGCCATTCAATTTAATTGTTTCCTATCAGCCTCAGAATAAAGATTTTTTAAGTTGACCTGAAAGTCATTTTATGATTTGGCCCCATTTTCTGTCTTACTATACTCCACTAAGTTTGCTTCAGTTTCTCAAACCAAATGCTCATGCTCCTCCCATTCCTTTACAAATGTCCTCTTCCTAGAGGAAAATAAAGAAAAGGGCACCTCTGCCTACAGCATCCCTTGCCTTGCATTTGTGAAATCCTTCAATGACAGTTTGGATACACATTCCTCTTGGTGCATCCAAAGTAAGCCACTGCCACCACTTCCAGTGCTAATTAGGATGTTTCTAGGTCGGGCTTAAGTTCTCTCCTTTATACTACTGTGTCATCTGTGATTCTCTCATAACATTGTCACACTACATTGGAAATCATGTTTTCATGCTTCATTGTTTGCTTCAGGAAGGATGGGGTCACATCTATCTTTCTGTCTTTCTCAACTTGTTGCCCAGTACCTAATTAAATACCTGTCACAATACCTGACACATGGTAGGCATTCAATAAATATTTGTTGAGTGAATGAATTAATGAATGAATGCATACATGAATGCATGACTAGTTTAAAGTATAATTGGATTTATTGATTTAGGCCTATACAGTATATAATTTGGACCCAGGATTTAAGAGGACAACTGATAATATTCTCACATTTAAAATAATGTTTGAAAAAGAAACTAAAACCTCATATTAAAGATCTACAACTGATAATATTCTCACATTTAAAATAATGTTTGAAAAAGAAAATAAAACCTCATATTAAAGATCTGACCTTTATAATACAGGAACTAAATTATTATAATACATACTCTTTATAAAGTTTTAAGTTCTTAATTTGAAAAGCCATGGAAACATTATTTTGCATTTGTTAAAATTAAATGGTAAAGTTAAACTTGTTCTTTGTTGCTCTATAGTATTGTTAAATTGGAAATATTCTAGTCATACCTCAGATTAAATATTATATGTGAGTCATAATGCCAAACAGAATAATACAAACTATTTTACAAACTAAGTAATCAGACAGGCTGATAGATTCTAGAACTACCCCCCAGGAAGGGCTTGCTAATTACAAATTTCTTTAGAAAGATAAAAATAAACAAATATCTTCATATGAATCAAGGTGTACTCTTTAATGCAACCCTCTATCCATGATGTCTTTAAGATGGCTTTTCAACTGTCTTCTTAAAGTCACCTGCATGCTGAAATTGACTCAATTTGTTAGTGACAGATTATCTATTCAAGGACCAGTTCTTCCAGTATATATATTTTTTTTTTTCTGTTGTGTCAAAACATATTCAGAATCTTCAAGGCAAAGTAAATGGACATCTTTACTTACATTTATTTATTTTTCTTTTTTGACATCATTCAAGAAAATGCTCCAGAAATGTTACTATTTTTAGTTTTTTCTCATCAAGAGAATATAATATGTTTTTTAGTGTTTTGTGGAAAGTAAGATTATTATTCTTATATTGTGTAGGGTTCTTTTACTTCCAAATTGTTGACATAGAGTCCATTTTTATCCTTATTTGAGGTTTCCAAATTTATAAATTTTAGTTGTGTTTTTAACTAAGATATGTTAAATCTGATAAACAGCTCTTCAGAAGAGAAAGCATGACTGTCACTTAAATTCCCTTCCTTCGTTATCAATTTCCTTCTTATTGGTTTTAAAAGAAATTTCTTTTATATACTAACTATGTATGTCATCCTCTAATGATGTTTTATTTCAGTTTAATAGGTGTTTACAAACCCTATTTAATAGATAATGTCTGGAAGTACAATTGTTCTAAATGACATACCAAAAATATTTTTAAGGAATTCTTATGTACTCAAATATTACTTTAACATTTTATTCCTCTTATTACTCTAATGTTTCTTTCAGTTTCTTCTGTGTGGTCAAAATCTCAGAGCTTCTTAAGCAAATCTTCTTGTATTATTTTTTAGAAGTCATCTTACCTAACTGATTAGCAGATTACTTGAGCTACTGTTAATCGAAAAATCATAATGCTATTCCTTTAGCATGCCAAAAATGTGTTAAGTCCACAAACAGCCCTAAATGAGAAGGATTTTTCACATCTCTGTTACAATGTTTCATCACTTTGATGTGTTTGCTGTTTTCTAATATTTTGAGCAAGAAGCCCTACCGTATGTTTTTCAAAATCACAAGGTTTTTGGTTAAATTACAGTCTGCCTTAAAAAAAAATTTTATTCACACCCAAGTTGAAAGATAATAAGCCAATCATTTCTGACTCATAGCTGGACGTTTCTGACATATGGTTGGACTAGATTTAATCCATATTAGAAAATAAAGTAACCCTTAATTCATTGAGATTTTTTTAGGAGCAGACTATCTTCTGTAGTTTGTTTCCAAACAAAAGACCCAGAAATTTTGTTGGATTTTAATGTGAATTAAATAAGACAAACTACAGAACAGAGGAGAAACACATAGTAAGCACCCAGCAATAGGTAGCTTCCTTCTTTCTCTTTCCAGTGGCTTGTGTTACTCAGGAGAGCATCATTTTAACCAAGAATGAAGATCTGCATATATAGTCTCTGCTTCTTTCATAAAGATAAAGTAATATATTGTTTCATCTGTTGCGAACTGTGATAAATATTGATAGACTGCATAAATATGCATTAACAAACATTTTAAATTTTTTGTGTAGGTAGCATTAAAATTTTCAAATTTTCTGGGAATTGTAATAATATTACTAATAACTTAAAATGAACATTATGTCATTTGGCAATGTTCTCTACTGAAATAATATTCTTTTAGGAATGTTATGAGTTTTTATGTCTATTTTCAATGACTTTCAACACATTAAGTAAATTCCCTTCATTTTTATACTTATATTATACAAACTGATTAAAATTCAGCATTAAAATTGTGATGTTTAATGGTATTCTATCAAAGGTAGGAGCACTACTGATGATAATCTTATTAATTGTAAAGAAAGATTTAGGTATTGTAGATCCAAGTAAACAATGAGCACTCTAAGAATTAACCTGGACTGACTAAGCAAATTTTAAAAGTGTCTTATGTGTGTATTAATTTCTTTATCGGTGGTAATTTCCCTCTGTAGGTGAATCTATTGAAAAGTTTTTCTGATTTCATAACGGGAGACATAATATATGACTAACAGGAAGAAAAATGTCACAATGTCACCTAGGATATTACCTTTTGATCTATTTCATGAAACATTTGTTAATTTAAGGTAGTTTGCATAGTAATTCATCCAAATTGGTAGAATTAATTGAGTTGTTAAACTGTGTATTTTAGTTTTGACCTTTGTCAAAATTGCAGCTAGCCCTACACAATTTTATTTCAATACTAATTTTAAGGAAATGTGTAAGAAAGCAATTGAATTTAAGCATTTTTAAATTCAATAAGTCATGTTTAATTAGTCCATTTTACATTTTGAAAAGCATGTATTCTAGACATAAAACTCATAACTTCTTTAAAACCATTAACTTCTCTGGCCCTTTGGATAATTTATTTACATTAGAGCTAAAGGAGAATTTTTTGAGGATCAAGGGTCTTTAGGCTTCTGGGAAACACTTGTCGGTATGAAGGAATAGCTGGTTTCCAAGTTCCTTTTCCAAATTTTCAAATGTAGTAAACAGTAAGCCTACATGAAGGGTTCAGGTACAGAGCAGATCTAAAAGAGATGAAGAATGAAACTTAAGTATGATTGGGACATAGTTTTCATCCTTCATAATGCTAATATATTTTGGAGTGTATGAAATGAATCAAAAACTATTCATACTTTACTTGAATTATAAATCATGTTTCAAGATTTTTAATAATTTTACAACATCAAAGGGAATGTTCACTATCCAAATGCAGAAACTCATTGAGGAAAGCAAAATTGAGTAGGATATTTATACAGAAAGTACTTAGAGGACACAGAGAAGGAAAACTCTGACTCCAAAAAACCTCCGCTGCCTTGCGGCATACCTCTTCAGGGGAAAGGCTAAGGGAGTAAACCCCGACAGAAAATCCGGAGCCGGAGTCCCTAAGGCAGTTTGACGTTGTAGTCAACACCGGCAACTCCTGCGGCGCACCTGAAGCCAAGCTGTATTGACTCCGTCTTTCCCTTGGACCCTTCAGCTGCGAAGAGAGGGGGGGTCTGCTGCATGGGCAACAGCAGACCCTCCATATCACCCTGCCCAGGCTCTGTAGCTTCAGCTTCACTGGAGAGGACACTCCAGCGTCATCACAAGATGTCGATTCAACACGGGAGGAGACAGATACCGTGTCACTCCCGAGTCGGACTGCACAGCCATTCTCGGCGGTGCAGATAGACTCTTAAGAAGCTACACCATCGTCTCTCGAGACAGACGGCTGCCGAACGAACTTAGAGGACAAAGGAAAGTGCAACCAGCATCAATGTAGTATGCCGAGTGTAGAACTTCAAGTCCAAAAATATGATTTTAAGGGCAGGCAAATCACATCAATATTCTGGGACTCAGTTTTTTCTCTTTTTTTTTTTTTCATCTAATATGTGGATATTACAAAACTGAAAACCTCCCAGGCACCCTTACTCTTTTAAAAACTCTCACACCACTAAGATTCTAATATCTAATGATGACCAATCCAAAGTAATCAGAAAAATATGAGGAACATCAGCTTATTTCTGGTGAAGTTAACAAAAAAAATTATATAATTTACAGATGATGTGTTACAGATATAGCCACCTAACCTCAAAATTAATATTTAAAAAGTTAACTTTCATGTTATTCATAATATATCTACTCGGTACCAAAAAATATCGCTCCTACTTTTTCACTCATTATAATTTTGAGTCATTTTTAGGAATTCAGTGCTCTCTACAAACAACTTAAAAAAAATAAGTATTACCTAAAACAAAGCAATAAGACATGTTAACCCATTAAGAGGTACTAATACACTAGAATTTACATACAGAAAATCATGAAAAATACACAAAGCAATAGCTTTTGGTGGCTATATGAAAGAGTAAGTTAAGTACATAGTATAGTTTGGGAAAGGCAAGCCTCAATGGTACATAAATATTGGATGGAAGCTTGTGGTTTTCAGGTTATTTAAATGGCTTTATAATTTTTATAATTCAAATAAATATTTTGAGACATGTTATAATAAAATACAATGCCAGATGCAAGAATCTGAAAGATATATTCAGCATTGTGTCTATCTGCATATATGATTACTGATTCCCTAATTGTCATGGATTTACTTTTCCAAAAGTAATGGACAGAAATGTGGGAAGTTGGATGCTTCTGCTTAGAAGCAATATTTGAAACCATTGAAAAACTGAACTTATAAGAATTGTATGTGCACAGCATATCCATTCATGTTTTTTATGATAATGAGAATTAAATGGCTTCTGATTCCCTTGTGTGCATATACATTTAAATTTGTGACATAGTACTTATCTTTGTATTAATGAAATACAATTATAAGAATGATAACCATTTTCTTCTACACTTGATCTTAGCCAAAAGGCCGAGAAGCGATAACCATTTTCTTCTAAAAATATGAGCTGAAAATACGCCAATGGGTAAAATTTAGAATTGGGACTATGGTTTCAAATAAGGTGAGCATTTGTAAAGGCTCTCAGGTAAAACGGGAATCAACTTTAATTGGAGATCACATCTTGTCTTCAAAGATGCCCTCTCAGTGACTAAATTATGTCTGTTTTTTGAGGCAATGGACTGTCTGAGAGGCTTGTTAAAGATTGCACAGCCAGTCAGCAGCAGAAGGAGAACTCAGCACCCACCAGGAAGCTCATATGATGATTTTTACCACACTGTTTTGTAAACCATTTAGTGAGTGAGGTGACTTACTCTTTACAGGGATTGCTTGTTGGATTAGGAAGCCCCTCCAGTGCCGACCAGTATAGTTGTGGTCATCCCTGTCTTGAAAGAGAGCTTCTGGTACATCTATGGCTCCAGCTTGCTGTCCAAATGTGTGGTTCCACACTATTAAAACTGTATATCCCTTACAGTGTTACTGAACATTGAATACACAGTAAATATTTAGAAAATGTAATTTTTATTTTTAATTTTTGGTTTAAGATAAAACAAGAAATAGGATGCAAATTCTTTTATATATTTTTTTCTTCCTGCAACTCAATGGCTTGTCTCTTGTGCACATGCCACATTTTAGAGAACCTGCTCTGGCCAATGCTCTCGATCAGTTAAGCTCACCTGCTCTGGTTGCTTTGGTGTATCCTGGAGACCCTTATCATTTCGTCTTTAAAGTCAGTGTTGCTATGATGAGTAACTCATCCAATTATTATTTCATGATTAAGAGCTCTCTCACTTATGAAGTATTTATTTGCCAGCTAATGTTAACATAAATGACTTTACTTATAGAAAATATTGTATTTATTTTCACTTTCACTATTATAATTGCACTTCAGTGGGGGAAAATATGTCTCAGTGAAACAACGTTTAACTCTTTAATGTCTTTGTTTTATGCTGCTAATGTGGTTCACTGGCATAATATGTCTCTTGTAAATGTTGGTCCGCTTAACCATGCCCATTTGTGTATTAACATTTGGTTAGAATTGTCTCTAAGTTCCTTTCAGATGTGTCTACAGACATGTCTGCCTACAACTTTCATTTACTCACTTTCTCGAATCAGTGTGTATTTTAGAGAAAAATAGATATCAATTTCCTTGAGTAGGACAGATCATATCCTTGATAGCAAGATCAACTAGAGTTTTCACTTCTTAAATTGTCCCATTGGCTCCTTGCCCAGGTCTGTCAAGATATCTGATGCTGCTCCCTCCCTTTGACTTACCGCACTTCCTGTGAGTGCTGGTGAGCTTCTGGCTGTCCTTCTTTTGTGTCCTCTTCTCTCTTACGCTTCTTTGGGTCTTTGCTGTTTGGCTTATTCACTCTCTGCCATTGTATTCCAGCTTCTGACTGCCTTCTGAAAGCTAATTGGCTATTTATCATCAGCTTTCATCTCTGTGGAAGTTTCAGCCTCGCCCTTGCTCACGAAGGCCATCTAATGCCATCTTCTCTACCTGCTTCTCAGTACACTTCTGTCCAGCTTGCTGTCATAGCTGAACTATATTTTAGTTCTCTTGGTTCCTGGTCCTGACACTCACAATCTCTATTGTTTCAGATGCTCGTGTGTTTTTGTTTAAGATATTTCTACTACCAGAATTCAATCCTCCTGACTAGAGTCCTAGAGTTTCCCAAAGGTCCCCCCTTTCTCATTCTGATTATGAACTGATAAAATTAGCATAACATATCACCCTTTCATCTTAAAAAGACAGGACTCCAAGATAAATTAGGTTTCTTTTCTCCTCAAATTATCCATTTATCATCGTTTCCCAAATGTATCCTGAAGAACACGTCTTCCAAAAGGTTTTTAAAGGAAGGAAGGAAGGAAGGAAGGAAGGAAGGAAGGAAGGAAGCCAATATTTTGTGCTGAAATATATTTAATAAAGTCTGAATTTTCTCTGTTTTTGCTGATTCCGGTGCATACTAACATAGGATTCTTAAGAATCCTATAGAAAAGAGATTTGTCTTATTTGGTGATTTTCAAACTTATTTGATCACATAGTGCTTTTTAAAAATAGCTATCTTAACATTTCCAGGAACTACTTTAGAATATTCTGTATTAATTAAATTGTATTTCTGTAGCACTTTGTTGTTTTTCAAAGGGCTTTTCTGATAAGTTTCACTGTATTCTCATAATAATCTGGGCATATATAATTACTTAATTGTTTGTATAAAGTATTCTGTCTCAAAACATGAAAAGAAAAAATGTACAGAGGTCATATGACTTAATTGTGTAAATATCAGAACTTGATCCAAAAATCTAGTTTTTTTGTTTTCCATTGAGTGCCATTTTTATGATTCTTTGCCTCTGACATAATGCAGAATGAATCTAAGCTTCATGGTCTTTTTTAAAACCAAATTTTTTTCATTATTTTCTTTTCTGCCACAGCCAAACTTATGCAAAATACGTGTATTTGAAAATACAAGTTTTCAATTTAGTGCATCCTTCTATTTTTGTGACAGATCTACTCAATATCACAAACAATTTAATCAATTCTATGTCTATATCTGCACAAACCAAGCATTTAAATTTGCCTGAAAGGATTCAACGTATTATTTTCATCTTCAGAAAGAATGTTGCACATTCTCTAGCTAGGAACCATACTTTAAGGATATATAACATAAAGCTTTAGTGTACAGAATTATGTAGCAAGGATTTTGTTAATTCATCTTTTTTAATGTGTAACACAGTACCAGATATTCATAACAATCACCATGAGATGCTTTCAATTTCTGAAGTACTGTTTTAAAAGAGTAAAATATGTTCAGTAAAGATAGAATATCATTTAGTGTTTCTGTCAGATGGAGAGGCCTTGTTTAAAGTAGGTGCTTGATGCATGCTGAAAGTCTTTTAATAATATTTTCAAAAATAATCAATGTAGGTGCATTTTATAGAGTAATTTTAAATTTGATAAGAAACAGTATTTCATAACTGTTACAATGGTAAACGCTAGAACAAATGTCTTTGAGTTTAAACATTTCCTCTACCACTAACTGGTTGTTTGACTATGGACAAACCACTCTGCCTCTTAGTGTCTCAATATTCTTATTTTCTAAATAAAAATGATATTATCTATCTTATAAGGTTGTGCTAATCATTAAATGGATGACTACAGTATTGTTAGATACTATTTTTTATTAATCAGAATAACCCAGTAATCAGTAAAACTATATTTAGCATTTTATTTCATTAAGTTAACCAGATAAAGATACGCAGTGCTGGGAGGTCCAAATATTGCAAAGGACATCTTTAAAAAAAAATTGTTTATCTGAAGTTAATACCTAACTGAGTATCCTGTGTTTTATTTTGTAGATACAGCAACCCTGTTTTCACTCTATGTCACTCATTTTTGACCCCTGGAACCTCTAATTGAATTAAGTTATGATGCTGACATAGTGGTGATTTACTTAATTGATAATAGTTTTAATAAATTGTTTATTTGTAATTGTTTTATACTGTACCTATATTTCAGATGAATAGATATTGGAAAGCCAAAAGCTTATTAACTTTGAGACAAATATACTTAAATCGACCTCCACTTAATATTATTAATTCCTCTTTTGTCCTGGGGAAAAGAAGCTATTCTTTCTTCTGTTTCTTCTGTGCATAGTGAATTTCTGGAGATAAGATAAACCCTTCAGGATCCACACATTGAGCTGGGTGATAAATTGTGGAAGTCAGTCGCTTTCAATATATAGGAACCCCGGTATAGTATTTCCCATCATGGGTATGGGTTGAAGTTGCCAAAAATGTCCCTGAATGACTCTTAATGACATTTGGGATACTGTATCTACAGTTTGTAGAAATTGCCACTAGGTGGCCTTTAAGATCCTCAAAGTTTTTTGGTTCAGTGGATTTATATTATAAAAAGATATACTACAGTCTTTCGGATCTGAACTCTAATCTTGATTCGCCTTATGTACTAGGTGTATGGCATTGAAAGTGGCATTTTCCTCCTGAGAATAAGTTTCTTCATCTGGGAAATGTAGTCAATGTCCATTCCACAGACCTGTTAGAAAATTGAATGTGATCATGCATATAAAACATTTTTCAAGGTACCTGGAACAGACTAGGTGTCCTGTGTGAATTCACTTCCCTGCCTCTTTCTCAGCATTAAACACAAACTCTAGAGATGAGCAGTATTAGAGCTCATATAGGTCTCACTTTCTATGGCTGTTTTATGTCTCATCAAAAGACATAGTTAAAGGGGAAACACAGGCTACTTTGTGTTTCTAACTTTGAGTCAGATTATTTCATATTTTGCAAATTTTGTCTAGATTTCTAGATTTTTTTCAGAACAGTTGTATATAACTACCTGAAAAATTCTACAAAACTCCTCTCCTACCACCTCTGCTGTGATATTTTTTCCCTGTTTTATCAGCTCAGCATTCCTTCTTCTGGAAAGTCACTCCCTCTGGGGAGCTGTCCTGGGTCTGATCTAACCAGGTATTTGTAATAGAAGCTGCCAACATAGTCCTGCAATCACTCATCACAGCTAAATTCTTTAGGGGACAGTCCAGAAATTCCTTGTAAAAAGGAAACATCTGGTTGGAATTGTCATGGAAAAAGTAGAGGCAGAGGTAGGACACATACCTTTAAGCTTATACTTGGAGAGCAAACACACCATTATTTAGGACAAAATGAGTATTTAGAGAGGCTTTGTAGAGTGCTGAAGGAGAAACAAAATTTCTGGCCACCTTGGAAAGAGCATCTCATTGGAGCCACCACTCAGGCACAAAATTAGGAATCAGGCTGGGCGCAGATGGGCCCCATCTTGCCACATGAAGAGAGCTACACCCAGAGCAGAAGGTGGAGAAGAGAATCCCAATGTTTCACTGTTATTTGAGCTTATTGTGCATATTAATAGACAACTTTTTTTTCCCACCTTCCAGGTCATATTAACCAACAAGAAGTGGAGGATGTGAAATATTTTTTTAAAAATAATAATTAAAGATGTTAAACTTTATGAAAGTCAATCTACTGAGTGTTTGGGGGTATTTTCTGTTTGTTTCTTTGTCCCTAGATATTTATGAGAACACAGTAATTGATAGCAATATTCTGCCTAGTATTCAGGTCTTGGAAAAATGCAAGTAAAAATATAGCACTTGAAAAATTCTAGCTATTAATAATGCCATGAATTAAAATGCTAATCAGGTTTAAATATAGAAAATATTGAATCTTTTTAGGAAGTTTCACTCTTCAAGTTATTTTTTAATATATAAAAGTCTGTTTATATGGAGCATAAATATATTCATTTCCAAGGTAGGTTTTTTAATGGATTAAAGAAATGCAAAATATATTAGAGAAAACTATCTAATTTCTTAGTATTTCCTTTATAATTTCAAAAAGTTTACCTACTTTTCAGTATCTCCAATGTAGACTAGAAGCAACATTTATTTTCTAGTAAAAGTCAAATAAATCAGGCTTATTATTTTTCTGCCACAACCAAATACACACAAAAAATAATAAAGAATATTGGGGAACAAGCAATAGCATTAAACTGGCTAATTAATGCTGAATAGAAGACAGATATATCTATGATCTTCAAATTTCAATCATGTGGTAATATTTTAATACTGATGTATCAAGAACATGAACCATACATATCTCAGTATGTTAAATTATAGTTTATATTTTACAGGAGAATTTGATTATACAACTTTAGACTACAGAGTACTGAATCTAGCCAATGAGTGTATGATGCATTATACATATTAAAGAAATGAATTGTAGAAGATTATATTATTGTTCCAAAGATCTACTGCTACTACTCCCTACAGTTTTTCTTTCTGAAAGAAGCTAAACCTTCTTACCAACTGCTTTCATGCTTTGCCACGTGACTTAGCTTGGCCAATGAATTTGAGCAAAGTGATGCTTCTGTTTTGAGTGGAAGATTTTGGAAGTAGAAAAAAGAGATAGTGGGGAGTGATTTACATTATATAACTAGGCACAGGCACATGTCTCTGTCATGTAAATTCATCTGACAGCTACAGCAGTCTCCAGAAGCCATATTATTTAAATGTCTGGAAGCCAGAGGGTAGAGAATGTACAAAAATTTTTTTTAAAAAAAGTATTTCCTAATGTATAGGGCTGTTCTAAGCTTTATCTTATATAATACAGATGTAGAACTCAGCAAAATTCTTTGTTCATAGTGATAAGGAAAATGATGATTGTGGTAACTATAGCAATGTTACGTTGGACCTCACTCAGAAGGAGATATGTGTCATTGAAGTGGAATTGATAGGAACTGGGTGAGAAAGCAAATATTTGATATTATTAACAATGACAATTGCACAGAATTAGCTACCTTTGCAAAGCATGCTTCAACAGAAGTCACAGACCCATAGCAGTGAGCTGGATTCATACTCAGGCCAAGTTTTTCTCAGACATCACTGGCTGATTTTTAAGTTTTTAATCTGAGTGGCATATGCCCTATTGTTTACCACAATACACCGCTCTCTTTTACTTTTGTAAGTCAAAATTGTTATTTGATATGTTACCAACTGTTTTGTGAAGACATTTAGTTTCCTCAATATGACAAAAAGGGTTTTATTTTGGTTGATTTTAAAATATGAACATCAAGGGAGAAATAGTCCTCCCCTAGTCTTCAAATATGATGTAGAGAAACAAATCCTTTAATTAATAACGTGCTTCTGTCATTCTGTTCTATTTTAAAAAAGAAGGCAGAGAGAGAGGGAGAGGTGTCATATGGCTAAATAGCTGGAGTCAGGGGCTTAGGACTGGGCATCGCTGGAAAATGCAGCATCAGATAAGGAGGAAAGCACAGAACTGGTAAAGTAAACTTAAAGATCAGGCAAATAATTGTGATGACAATATACACACACAATAGCTCAGGTACTAGCAAAGAATGGGCCCAGCAAATAGAACAAAATTGGTGGTAATATTGTAGTTTAAGCTGATAAGAATAAATGTTCATTAGAGAGGTATCCTGAGCAGGATCTCAGCTGTGAAACCACAGTTTGAGGAGTAGAACTAATTACAGGTTGAAGAGTCCATGATACAGAAAAAATAGTGCTAGTCTGACACTGGGAACTGGCAAGTGGGGACACAATCCGAGCCCAGTGGGGAGAGGCAAGGGAACATCACAGACCGAAAACATGGGTAACCTTGGGGCACTGTATGCCCACAGGGTGCATGTGTGCAAAAGAGGGCCCTCTCTGAGTAGACCAGTGATTCCAGGGCTTTTAGTGGGCAGAACCCAGGAAGATTTTCAGCTCTGTCTCGCTCTTTCAGCTGAGTACTCTGTGCAGGACACACATTCTACAGTGATATGCTCCAAACCCGAGACGACCTGATAAATGAGGAGAGAAGCCTCCTACTTCAAGTTAGATTTACTCTATTTTTCAGTGTGTTGAGGTTCAGCTAGGGGAGCTGGGGAAGGCAGGGTCATAGAAGTCTGGCTAAGCCCAACTTCTCAGTCGAACACATTGGTCTTATACTGAAAAGCAGAGACTAAAAACCGGAAAGGGAAAGAAGCAGTTTAATATGAGGGGAGAAACTGGGTTAGCTCTCAAGCAGCTCTAAAGAAGAAAAGTTCTTACATAGAACTCAGGTCTCACAATTTTGCAATTGCATTTTACTGAAATTCAACTTCCTCGGTGGCTTTTAGAATCACCTCTATATCCATGCCCAGTTTAGGATTCCTTAAAATCCCTACCCATCTAAGATTTGTTGGCCTAGACAGTAAGGTATTGGACTCCAAATAAATGTGTTAAAATGAGGTGTTTAGAGAGGCTAAACCGAAAATGTGCAAAGAAGTAGAGTTTTTGTTTTTGCTACTTACTTATGCTAAACCCCTGGGCAGATTATCTGCCTTCTCTGGAGCCCAGTTTCCTTATTTTCAAAGTAGATGGGATATCATCATACAAATGGAAATATAAATAACCGTGTTTCTTATTGATATCTGCTGGGTATCCAGAAATGTCTGTTGCCTACAGTTCTGCCTTAAGATCCTAGCTGGTCCAGACAGAACCCTGAGTGATTCTCTCTAGGGAGAAGCACAGATGTGACTACACTGAATCTACACATACCTCCATAACAGATGCATGTCGTAATCCCCATTGCCATCCCTGGGAGAGATAGGTCTCCTGGGTGAGAATGGAACAAAGAGTGAACTGTAGTTCTGGTTTCAATGGTCTTTATAATCTATATCCTATAAGATTTTTAAACAAAGTTTGCACATTTATGCAATATTACTCAGTATCACTCATTCAACAGATATTTATTAAATGAACTCTAGACTCATACTCTGAGGATTCAGAGGTAAAGACAACTTGTTCCTTACAAAGTTTATAACTCACAAAGACAGAGCCATAAACAAGAAATAAAAGGAAAGGAAGATGAGTGTTCTAGGAAAGTAGAAGACTATATTAGAACATATAGTAGAGATCTGGCCTAGGGATCAGGTAAGACACCTTGTGAAATTGATATTTGAGCAGAGGCCTAAAATACAAGCAGGAGTCAGTTGTGTCTGCAAATAGGAGTAGGGAGGTGGAGTAAAAAGAATATTTTAGAAAGAACAGTATGCATAGTCCTTGAGATTTAAAAAAACAGGCATGGCGCATCTGAGAAACTGAAAAAATTTAAGTTCCTGGCAATGTGATTGAAACTTTAGGTACATTACCCAGTACAATCTCTGCTGCATAAAATTTTAAATAAACTGATATTGTAATAGTAAGGGGAAATTTGGGATGATTAATGAAATAGTTGTACCACAGAATAATCTCATTTCAAGAAGTATTCACATAAATATTTATAATGAATTAAATTCTAGGGGACCATCATCATTTAAAATATGTGGATTTATTTCTTAATTCTCTAGCTAAGAAAAAATTGAAAACATTTAATATTAAAATTGAAAAGTTTCTATAGTAAGAACTGCAGAGAAAATGAGATTACAATTTTAGCATGAGAAAGCTGAATTAATAAGCAGGACTTGTTGAGATGTACTCATTATACCAACACATGAGACTGAACTTTGCTCCTTGTTGCCCCTAAAGTATATTCAAATATAGAATAAAAAGCTTTATTTATACAGATGCTGAAATGAATTATTTTAACCTATAGCTAATATGAGTAAAAAATTCTCATGTGGGATTCAGGTTAGTCATTTCTAAAGTTATATTGGTTTGAGAAATTTATTCTAATTTCAAAAGCCCAATTTAAGAAACATCAGGATGATCTAACAGTCTATGATAAAAAAGCAACATCACAGAAAATTTAAAAAATAAATCAATATCACATCTGTCTTCCAAAAGCTCAAGTAGTGCAGACCTACTGCATTTACAAGGTGGGACATGATATTAGTGATGTGGTTGGTCTGACTAAAGCTGGAGAAAACTTTGTCTTCTGAGGATTTATTGACTGGTGAGGAGATAGAATCCAGAATAGATTCCAACGGCTGTGGTTCAAACTAGTTCTGCTCATTACTATCTTTTTTAGTGGGACAAAGGAATTCACCATCCCAGGGCTTCTCATCTTTAAAATGTTGCTGAACCTACTTCAAGGGATTTTAGTGAAGGTTAAATGAGAGGACATCCATGAAAGTGGTTACCATACTGCCTGGCACGTAAGCAATGCCTTTTTCTCCTTGTGGATACAGTAGGTCAAATTATAGCAAGGGCCATTTTAGGCTGATGGATGACATATTTGCTTGTTGTGGTGTCTACCATGTAAAGTTGATTATGACATGGTAATGATTATTATGATTATAGTAAAGGAGGCCTATCCTATGGTCTGATAAAATTTCTCTCCATTACTTCTAGAATTACCTGATCACCAATTCCAATAAAATATGAAAAAAAAATTAAAATACTGAAGACAGCATATCCTTTGATCTTTGAGAAAAACCAAAGCTTAGTGTATTTTTTTTAATCAAAAATGAGAAATTGGAAACAATTGCCATTCTTTTCTCAATGAAAAGATTGCATCTAATTCTGTTGCATGCATCTGTGTTTATATTTAATGGAGAGCATAATTGTGCACCTGCAATGTATGGCTCTTCTAATTTTAGTAAAATTGATTCAACTATTTAGAAAATACATAACTAATTACTCTTTTAAAATGAGTAAACTTAAATGCTGAAGCCTTTTTGACTGTCTATCAAATTTCTGGTGTTCTACTTTTAGGCAGTAGCTGCACTCAGCTTTTGTGTCTAATAGTGGAGTCTGAAATCTTTCCAGTGGGTTCAGAATCTTGCCTTGCATTCTATTGGGTTACCAGCCAGCTAGTGCTCCTTCTTCCCTACTTGAAGAGCTTTCCTTCAAGGACATGCAGGGAGAGGGACCATTTGTACTTAAAGTCAGAAAAATAGCCGTGCTGATTAAGAAAACAGATCCTTTTGTATGGCTACCATGTTAAATTTTAGTTCCACTACAAATCAGAGTCCAGATCACTTAGTTAGCATATCCCACAGAGAGTACAGTGGTCCAGAGGCAGCTGCTAGTTTACAGGAAAGTCTGTCAGAGGCCTAGACACACCAGATTCTTTGCACTTTTTTCAAAACTTACTTCTCTAGGTATTACATGGCAACTGGTTTTATATATTTGAAATATATATATATATAGTCGTAGTAGTAGTCGGCAGCCGTCCTTCTCGAGAGACGATGGTGTAGCTTCTTAAGAGTCTATCTGCACCACCGAGAATGGCTGTGCAGTCCGACTCGGGAGTGACACGGTATCTGTCTCCTCCCGTGTTGAATCGACATCTTACGATGATGCTGGAGTGTCCTCTCCAGTGAAGCTGAAGCTACAGAGCCTGGGCAGGGTGATATGGAGGGTCTGCTGTTGCCCATGCAGCAGACCCCCCCTCTCTTCGCAGCTGAGGGATCCAAGGGAAAGACGGAGTCAATACAGCTTGGCTTCAGGTGCGCAGCAGGAGTTGCCGGTGTTGACTACAACGTCAAACCGCCTTAGGGACTCCGGCTCTGGATTTTCTGTCGGGGTTTACTCCCTTAGCCTTTCCCCTGAAGAGGTATGCCGCAAGGCAGCGGAGGTTTTTTGGAGTCAGAGTTTTCCTTCTCTGATGTGCCCTGACTGGAAGATCGAAGGAGCGACACTTAGCTCGCAGGCCGACGCTCAATCCACTGAGCCAAACCAGCCAGGGCATATATATATCTATATCTATATATAGATATATATATCTTATAGATAGCTGTAGTTCAATTTTAAAATAATACAAAAGAAAAAATTATAAGGAAGTATGGGGAAAATGGAGAAAATAAGTGACTAATTCTTTTTTATTTATTTAGTTTTTTAATTTTATTTTTTGGTTTTTCAATTACAGTTGTCCCATTTTCCCCCCATGGCTCCCCCCCACCCAGCCCACCCTTTCTCCCACAATCATATCCCTCCCTGTTGTCCATGTACATGAGTCATTTATACACGTTCCTTAACTAAACCCTTCCCTTACTTATCCTCCTTCTCTCCCTCACCCCTCCCCCTATTGACTGTTCTTCTGCTCCTTGTCCTATTTAGTTTGTTTGTTTATGTTGTTCTTTAATTTCCTATATTAGGTGATATCATATGGTATTTTTCTTTCTTTGCCTGGCTTATTTCACTAAGAATAATTGTCTCTAGTTTCACCCATGTTGTCGCAAATGGCAGGAGTTCTTCTTTCTCTCGGCTGCATAGTATTCCATTATGTAAATGTGCCACAGTTTTTGGATCCACTCATCTACAGATGGGCACTTAGGCTGTTTCCAGCACTTAGCTATTGTAAACAGTGCTGCTATGAACATAGGGGTGCATAAGTTCTTTTGAATTAGGGTTTTAGAATTTTTTGGGTATAATTCAAGCAGTGGAATCACTGGTTCAAAAGGCAGTTCCATTTTTAGTTTTTTGAGGTAATTCCATACTGTTTTCCATAGTGGCTGCACCAGTCTGCATTCCCACCAACAGTGCAGTAGGGTTCTCGTTTCTCCACATCCTCGCTGATTTATTGATGATGGCCATTCTGACTGGTGTAAAGTGGCATCTCATTGTGGTTTTTATTTGCATCTCTCTGATGGCTAGTGATGTTGAGCATTTTTTCATGTGTCTATGGACCTTCTGTATGTCCTCTTCGGAGAAGTGTTTGTTCAGGTCCTTTGCCCATTTTTTAATTGGGTTGTCTGTTTTCTTGATGTTGAGTCATATAAGCTCTTTATATATTTTGGAAATCAGTACCCTGTCTGAGATATCATTGGCAAATATGTTTTCCCATATAGTTAGTTTCCTTTTCATCTTGCTGATGTTTTCTTTTGCTGAGCAGAAACTTTTTAGTTTGATGTAGTCCCATTTTTTAAGTTTTTTCTTTATTTATCTTGCCTTAGGAGATGTATCTGTGAAAATATTGTTATGTGGGATATCTGAAATTTTCCTGCCTATGTTTTCCTGTAGGACTTTTATGGTGTCATGGCTTACATTTAAGTCTTTGATCCATCTTCAGTTTATTCTCATGTGTGGTGTAAGCTGGTGGTCTAGTTCCTTTTTTTTTGCACGTCCCTGTCCAGTTCTCCCAGCACCATTTGTTAAAGACGTTCTTGTCACTCCATTTTATGTTCCTTCTTCCTTTATCAAATATTAGTTGACCACGTAGTCCTGGATTTATTTCTGGACTCTCTATTCTGTTCCATTGATCTATATGTCTGTTCTAATGCCAGTACCAGAGTGTTTTGATCACAGTGGCTTTGTAGTATAGTTTGATGTCTGGTATTGTGATTCCTCCTATTGTGTTCTTCTGTCTCAAGATTGCTTTTGCTATTTGGGGTCTTTTTTGGTTCCATATGAATTTTTGGAGTATTTATTCTAGGTCTGTGAAATATGTCATTGGTATTTTAATAGGGATTGCATTGAATCTGTAAATTGCTTTGGGTAGTATGGCCATTTTGATGATGTTGATGTGACTAAGTCTTATTAGTTGAGTGATTAAATTTATCATATACAAAATTGGACTTGGGTCAGGAAATAATAAAGTTTAAATAAACTACCAAAATAGCAAGGGACAAAGCAGTGCAATCAGGAGATAGTAAAGAAAGCATAGGAGTTAGGAGTTCTCTCTCCAGAGAAGCATCCTATACAAGAATAATGGATCAGAGAAGCAAATTAGAGAAAAATAACCTGAGGGTAAATTCATGGCAAGTCCATGATGGGTGCACATGCTGGGGCTGATATCCTACAAGATCTGAAAATAAAGACCTTTAGAACCAAGGGGCTCTTTTAACCTGAAAGTTCTCAAGCTCTGCCACATCTGGTGGTGTGGCTTTCCCCAGTGAGCATGCCCAAGACTAGACCCTTCTAAAGCTTCACTTAGCCCACCTGAGCATTGTTGACAGTTACATTTAAACATCTCCTCAACCATTCACTTAGTTTTCTTAGAGCACATTTCAAAATATTTTTGATGGGAGAAATATAACTGCATATATTTGGCAGCAAACATTATCATGTATATTTTATATATGTATATATTGTATATGTGTGTATTATGTGTATGAAAAAGTCTAACCATTGTTAATATAATAAGGACAGTTTGCATGACATTGATGTAACCTGGAGCCAAGGAGAGTAGACTGGAATGCGCATGTGTGAACAATGACAACTTCACTGTACTAGGCAGTGGGGGCAGTAGACGCCATAGAATGAGCATGTATACTGTGTGGCAATAGCATTCAAAATGACTGAGCAAGTAGAGCATCAGATCTGCATCAAATTTTGCATTAAGCTTGAATATTCCTCTATGGAAAACATCCTAATGATTCAGAAGGTCACAGCTATGGGCAACTGGAGATTGGAAGCTTCATCACCACGACAGCACACTTGCTCATGCATCATGTCTCTGTGCAGATTGTTTTGGGAAAATATAAAATCACCCAGGTGATTCAGCACTCCTACAGCCCAGATTTGGTGCCCTGCAACTTCTGTCTTTTCCCACAACTAAAATCACCTTTGAAAGGAAAGAGATTTCAGACCATCCATGAGATTAAAGAAAATATGACAGAGCAGCTGATGGTGATTGGGAGAACTGTGTGAGGCCCCAAGGTGCCTACTTTGAAGGGTACTGAGGTGTCATAGTTCTATGTACAATGTTTCTTATATCTTGTATCTTCTTCAATATATGTCTTTATTTTTCATATTACATGGCTTGATTCCTTCTGGACAGACCTTATATATTCAGGTGAAGGGCATACTTTAAATTTCCCATTAATAATCACTAGATCACAAAAATGTAGTGGTCAAAGTTTACTTCAATATGTTTTATTTTTCTGTTTCTAGAAATTTTCCTGGCTAGTTTAAGACTATGTGAAAATATAAGCTTTCTTTTCAAATTATTATTGGCATAAGTAAAATCTTGCTCTGCATGCATAAGCTGTGTGACACAGAAATTTAAAGTAAATATTTCAAAAATCCTGACTTAAAACTATTTTTAAAAAAGAAGTGTAGATTCACACTCCCCGTGTATTTGCTCAATATTTCTGTTCTCTAATGAAAGATTTAATTCTCTATTTTTCCTTATAAGAATGCACTTTTCATGCAGAATTCTCAAGTTAATCAGAAGTACCAGTTGTCAAATAAGATATATTAGTTCTATTTTTTTAACAATTTTAAAATTAGTACTAACATTAAACTCAATATATAATTTTTTCTATTGAAATGTTTGGATTTTTAAGGAAATGCCACATAGATAAGTCATAAAGGCCAAGCATATTTTAAAGGTTATGCCAGTGAATTACAAGAATTGCCTTTCTAATTATGTTCAATATGGAACAGAATGTTAA
Organism: Furipterus horrens; assembly: GCF_987537825.1. NCBI lineage: Eukaryota > Metazoa > Chordata > Mammalia > Chiroptera > Furipteridae > Furipterus > Furipterus horrens. Next base: position 54,076,871 of record NW_028327175.1, on the reverse strand, counting down.
TTGATGCTATTGGCGTGATCCTCTTAAAGGTTTTTGGTTTAATTAAATGATAGTTGTATTTAATCCATTTCAGATAAAACTTTATTTTTAATTAAATAGGAAAGTCATTTAGCAATCTTACATTAATTCTTTTTTGAGAAGCTCTTTCATAAGAAAAAGAAAACATTTATTTCTCCATATGTAAAGAACAAGTATACTTTTCAAATATTACTTTGTGCTTCACTCTATTATGGTTCAAGGTGCATATTAACAAACTTCAATGAGATATTATGTTAATACATCCAACAAACCTTAAATTATAACTGAAATCCTTCTGTAATAATTTAAGTTTTTGAAAAAGCTTTTGTGTCTTCCTTAGTTAGAGCTTGTCTGGTAATAAATAGTGAATTAGTAGAATTATTAACTAAAGCACGACTCCAAAATAGCTTCCAGACTTTTGCCTGAAAATATAGTTGCTAAAATAAAAATTGTTATTAATCTTCTGTCATTTAGCAAAATTGCTTAATGCAAAAACAGTCCATCAACACTTGATGATAATGTGTCAAACAAGTACTTTATGTAAACAAATCACTTTTTAAAATTACTGTCATGGGCTGAATTATGCCCCCCACCCCAAATTCATATGTTGCAGTTCTAATGTCCACCACTTTAGAATTCAACTGTATTTGAAGATAGGTTATCTAAAGAGATAATTAAAGTGAAATGAGGTTGCCTGTGTAAGCCCTGGCCAAATGCCCTTGGTGTCCTTGTAAAGCAAGGAATTAGGATACAGACATATACAGAAGGAAGATCACTTGAATATACAGAAAAAGTCAGACATCTGCTGATATCCTGATCTTGGACTTACAGCCTCTGAAAATAAGAAAAAATATATGTTAAATGGTAATGGAAAAAAATTCAATACAATTTTTTTTTTTTTTTAAGAAAAAATATGTGTCTGTTTTTATGCCAACTAGGCTGTGGTACTTTGTCATGGCCACTCTAGAAAACTAATATAATTACTGGATCTAGTCAACCTGTGACAGGAGTTCCTTGAAGTGACAAGATCTGGGAGAAGGAAGGCCCTCACTGGGGCTGTGAGAGAAGCTCGAAAATGCACAGTCTGGAGCAGGATGGTGCAGGCTGGTGTGCTCAGAAGCCTGCTGTTCCACAGTTGCCAGGTCTCCTCTGATGCTCCTGCTATTGAAATCAGAAGCAATACTCTAGTATTTCTTTATGCATATTATCTGGAGAAGATATAAAATACTTCATAGTTCATGGTAAAACCAAATCCTAGAAGCTGAAAATCATGACATTGTAACAAAATCTGTTAGGTGTTTCAAGATGTATATTTAAGTCAATATTCTCTAAATCCTCCTATAGTACAAATGTATAAATATGGACCTAAGAATAAATAAAAATCTGATATGCATATCCTTTTGTTACTTATCTTATCCCAGCTAAATTCTCAAAAACTGCTTTGCTTAGTAGATATCTTCAGAACAACTCCTGATGTATCTATTCCTTAAGGAAAGCCATTTAACCTCATTTGATGGTTATGAAGTAGAGGTTACAAAATGGAAAGGAAAAATATGTAGATAAATGGTTTGAACTTTTTAAGATATGTAATTAGTATTTTAAAGAAAATTATTACTTACATTTAGATATGCAAATATGCACATAATTATAAAATATGTCACATAACATTTTAAAAATAAACAAAAAAGAAAAACACTAACACCTTTATACCATCAACTGGTCACCCACTGAATACACCGCTTTTCCTAGTAATCACATTATATATTTAGAAATGAATTTTAAGATTATCCAGATCAAAAATCAGACTCAATGAGTCAGATCTGATGTTTAAAATCCTTTCAATATAGCATTTATAGATGTATGATCATTGGTCCTGTACCTATAAGAGTAGGGTTACAGGAAATTCCATCCCTGGATTATTAAATTTATTGCTGGATTATTTAAATTTATCTTTTAAAAAAAGAAGAAGCTTCCCTGAGTCTCTAGCCACTTTCCAACCTTAACATTATAAATCCAGTATGATGCCTCTAGCACAGTCATTTGTCTTTCCCTGTGTGCAGTCTTTAATAGATCTTTTAAAAAGTGGTCCCAGTAAGTAAACGCATGTTTCATAAATGTTCCAGTCAGTATGGAGGGAGATGGGTAGAGTGGCCTGTGAGGGCAGGTGTCCCTGCTTCTGAGTTTGTAGACTTTAGTTGATGTAGCCTATGACTGGCCAGATAGCTAAATTGGATGGAACATCCTCCAGTCACCAGAAGGTTGTGGGTTCAATTCTAGTCAGGTCACACATCTAGGTTTTGGGTTTTATCCTCACTTGGGATGCATACAGGAGGCAACCAATGAATGTTTTTCTCTCGCTCACTCTCTCCCCTCCTCTATCTCTATAAGATATCCTTTGGTGAGGGCTAAAAAAAAAGGACTACTGAACTTCCGGCCAAGATGGAGGCATAGACAGACACACTGCATCTCCCTCCACAACTAAGAAGAAATATAACTACCTCAAAACTAGAAACAACCAGAAATTCCAGAAAATCTAACTGCATTGAAGTTCAGCAAAAAAAAAGATATAAAGAAGAAATACTCATCCAGATAGGTAGGAGGGGCAGAGCCAGGGTGGAGAGGATGTGGTGTGGTGGCAGCAGCAGTGGCGGCAATGGCAGGCTGGCAGAAAGCACAGTCACATGTTTTAAAAAGTCAGGAGGGACACCTGGGGTACTTCCCAGCTCCTCACTGGATCTCACAGCTCATGGTCCCAGCACCGGGGAAAATCAGGCCTCATTGCTTCTGACTGTGCAGACCAGTGGGGTTGGGCAGAGGCAGAAACTGCCAGTCTCTCAGCAGAGTCCGCTTGTTTAAAGGGCCCCCACAGTCCTAGAACATCTGCAGCTAGAGGGACGCCAGTCCGGTGTGGAAGTGGGAGAGGTGCCTGGAAAAGGGGCGAGTGCTGGGCTGGCAGCATTGTTCCTTTTCTGACCCCTCCCCCACATACAGCGCCACAATATGGTGAAATAGGTCATCCTGTACTGACAAATCCCTAAGGCTCTGCCCCTTACAACATAACAGGAGTGACAGCTCTACTTGGGACACAGAGGCAAACAAACACAGGAGCCTGTCAGAATGAGGAGACAGAGAAGTATGGCCCAAAAGGGGAAACGGATCAAGGTGCCAATGGGAGAACTCAGTGACGACGAGATAGCCAATCTAACAGATGAGGAAACAGACAACCTAACAGATGAAGAATTCAAAACACTGGTGATAAAGATGCTCACAGGCTTCACAGATATGCTTGAGTATGGCAGACGCATAAGGGAAGAAGTGCAAACACATAAGGAAAGAAGTGAAGGCTATGCTAAGTGAAACAAAGGAAAATCCACACAAAACCAATGGTGAAGGGAAGGAAACCAGGGTTCAAATCAATGATTTAGAACATAAGGAAGAAAAAAAATAAAACAGTCAACCAGTGCAGAATGAAGAAGCAATAATTGGAAAAAAATGAGGAAAACTTACTAAATTTTGTGAAGGAGATGGACATACAGGTTCAGAAAACACGGAGGGTCCCGGGAGGGCTAGACCCAGAGGGGACTACACCAGGATGCATCATGACTGAGATGCCAAAGGTGAAAGATAAAGACAGAGTCCTTGGGGCAGCAAGAGAGAGGCAGAGAGTTGCCTACAGGGGGCTGCCTATAGGACTATCAGCTGATTTCTCGGAGGGCACTTTACAGGCAGGAAGGGACTGGCAAGCAGTATTCAGTGAGATGAAAGGCAACCTGCAACCAGGATTACTCTATCCAGCAAGGCTATCATTTGGAATAGAAGGGCAGATTTAGTGCTTCCCAGACAAGGTGAAGCTAAAGGAGTTCATCTTCACCAAGCCATTATTATATGAAATGTCAAAGGGACTTACTTAAGAAAAGGAAGATCAAAACTATGAACACTAAAATGACAACAAACTCACAACTATCAACAACTGAATCTAAAAAATAAAAAAATCGAACTAAGCAAACCAGAATAGGAACAGAATCATAGGTATGGGGATCATTTGCAGGGTTATCAGCTGGGAGGGGGGAGGGGGAGAAATAGGGATATGGTGTAGGGACTAAGAAGAATAATCAGTTACTACAAATAGGATGATGTTAAAATTAATATAGAAAAGGGTGAAGCCGGAGAACTTATATGCATGACCCATGGACATGAGCTAAGGAAGGTGGTACTGCTGGAGGGGAGTAGAGTACTGGACAGAGGAGAGCAAAGGGGAAAAAAATTGGGACTACTGTAACAACATAATCAATAAAATATACTTAAAAAGAAAACCTGATGGATTTAAGCCAGAAAAAAATGGATTTAGTAGAACTGTTACTCCCCCACCCAAAAAAAGAAGATGTAGTGGCAGCAGGTTAAACACTAAAACACTATTGTTTTGTATGAAAAAAGAAAAGTGAAATAAATTTTTGTTGTAAAATTTACTTGGAGAAGAATTGATACAATAAAATAACTTAAAGATAATGAGAAAGAAAGAAACATTCTTTATGAAAAGAAAATTGATTAATGAATTAAACTGGCTCAGTGCAATTTACCTCAGCAATGGTTTCATGTGAAAGCATGTGTTGGCATAATCCTGATGAAATATTTGGATTCAAAACATCTGTGGGGTAAAAACAAAAATCTTATATTCTACAAGAGTGATGACTTGCAAAGTTTAATATGCCTATGAATCACCTAGGTATCTTGTAAAATGCAGATTCTGAATCAGTATGTCTTGAAATGAGGCTAGATATTATACGTTTCTAACCAGTTCTCAGGTGGTACCAATGTGACTGGTCTAGGGACAACACTTTAAGTAGCAAGGTGCTAGGGTTTCTTAGGGAATCAAATTTATGTCATCATCAGACAATGAGTCCAAATCCATGAGCCATTGCTCAGTCCCAATTCCTTTGAAAAAATCTGATTAACCCAGTTTGAGTGAAGTGACAAAAAATACAAGGGACACATAGTAAACTCATGGTGGCAAAAGCCAGATTTTTGTGTATAGGTACAAAGGAAGGAACAACTCCTCTTCTTTAAGTAAATGTGGTTGTGCTGAATACTGAATGCTGACTGTGTGTTGATATGTCATGTGACATGTGATTGTGGTACTGAAGGAAGCTAGTTGAAGGGATAGAATCAGTATTTTGAAGATGATAGAGTGAAAACTAGGAAGAACTTAAGTAGTTGGAGATACTGAGACCCATAATTAGCCAACCCTGGAGCTACCCTATTTTAAGGCTTCATATTCTGTGAACTAACAAATTTCACTATTTAAGCCATTATGGACTGAGTTTTTCTGCTCCTTAGAGCTCAGTGTCACATAACTAGAAAGTAGCAGATTCATGATTGAAACCCAGAGAGCCTGACTCCCTGTTCAGTCCTCTTTCTCCCCACCAGGTTTTACCAGCTGCCTAATATCATGTCACCACTGCGATAGTGTAAACTACAAGTTGACCGGGTTCTGAATATAAACATCTATATCCTGAAAACTACCTGGTCCAGGGCCTTATACATGGTACGTGCTCAGCATACAGTCATTAGGTGAATGAATAAATTATTGAAAACTTGAGGTATTACAAGACAGATGGAAAAAGAAAATAAAACACCGATGCTAAGGAAAGTTTATTAAAACATTTTTCTTGGCTATGCTACATAATGTTTGATTTTAAGTAGGCTATTGGGAGTAATGTCAAAAGACTCTATTGTACTTAAAAAGTAGATGAAAATTAATAACAAAGGATATTTTCCAGAAAATAGCTATAGTATCTTTGTAAATAGCATACCATGAAGGATCTGCTTAGTTACTGCATGCCTGAGTCAGGCCAATTAGGAGTGAAGGATAGTTTCAAATTTTGCATGCTTCTGAGAAGGTGTGTGTGGTATGAACACCAAGGCTAATCTGTGCAGAAATAACCTCTAAATCCTGGAAATTGGGTTATAGTCCATCATTAATGGCTCAGAACAAGTAAAATGTTAATGTACCACATATAAATGAAAACATTAAAATTAATTATTCAAATTTAATCTTTTCAGCTCTACAGAAAATGTAAGTTTAAATGGAGCAGTACTATTGTGTCATTTGAATTGTAATCTTGCAAGTTATTTAAATATTGAAGTAATTTTTCGGGTAGTTGATAATGGAATGATTTGTCATTTTGCTGTGTCAGTCAGTAATTAGGTCCACAGTATACAATAAAGGAGAAAGGTCTAATGAGACAGGTTAATAGGAAGCTTGATACCCAATTTTTTTGTTGTTGTTGTTATGAACAGGTCTCCTTAGCTTGAAATTTAAATGCAATTTAAATATTTGAATACATTCTGTATTTACATTAAGCATCTTATTACTTAGTATGTGGGGCGATTTTTAGGCAAATGACCTACACTTAAATTTTTGGTCCCATTTTGAAATTGTTAAATCAATAGAGATATTTATGTCAAAATGTTGCTCAGTAGCTACAGTCTTCCAAAGGATAAGATTTTATGATACATTACTAATGTTAAGACTAAATTAATGCTGTCCAATATCTATTTCTTCTTAAATTCATATGATTAAGATAAACTTAAATATTTGCAAAAGGTAGTGTTCTACTTCAGACATTTCTGTATACTATAAAGAGCATAAATAGTTTTCACAATTTACTAGGTATTAGATACAAAAATGTAATTTGTCATTCATTTAACTCATTTTAAAAATCTGCTTATGTCATTTTTATCTCTTTTTAATGCATTTCTTTATTTGACATTTTTCTCCTTGACTTTTAATTCTTTTGAACAGTGCATGCAATATTTTTTTTATTTTACCTAAATATAGAATCAGTTGGCATGTATATGCCTGTGTATGTAAGAATGTTTAGCAGTGTACTTATGTTACCTTTTACTTTTAGTAAGTAAATATAAAGGAGAATTAGAAAGCTATTTCTTGTATAACTATGTTTCTGTAGAGGGAAAATGATTTATTTGTACATATAGTCTTTTCCTATCAAATATTGCTGCTTTGCTAGTTACATAGATAGATCAATCACTGGGACAAATATCATACAGTGTATGTGTGTCTGCACATGCATATGCACATAATGAACCTACACTACTTTATTGCCAAGTTAGCCATATTGAAGATCAAAAAAAAATATTTTTAAGAGAATGATCTCTTTAATTTAGTAAAAATTATTCTTCTAAAAGTTAAGGGATGCAAAGAAGGATTGATTTTAAGTAGTCAATAAACCTGTTCCCTTGTAAATGTAACCCCTCTGGACTTATCTCAATGGCTGCCATTTAGATTGCTAGAATGTAATAAGAAATGAGTTTGACCTGACATTTTATTTTTTAATTCAGGCAACTATCTCTGGAGAAATGGCCCATAAGAAAGCAATCTTCTTAATCCATATTTTGTTTGGGTGAATATAAATTTGAGTCATTCCCAAGCCATCCAATCACCCTAAATTATTAAAGAAATTAGTAGCTGAGCATCAGGTTTACATGAGGATAAAATCTCCTTTAAGCATCTAAGAAATACCTTTCTCTATGTATATAGAAGGTATATAAAAGGTATACTTATTGTATGTACTAAAACAGCATTTTACAAAATGGTAACTTTAGAAGGCTGAAACTAGAGGGAACGCACAAGATTATAAAAGGAAAACATTTTTTGCACAATGTCATATATACATTTTAATGCACTAATACTCATTATGCAGGTTTATGAAGGGCCAAAGAGCCCATTGGTTCTTTGCCAGACCAAGTGCTCTATGGGGCAGCCCCAGTACCTTCCAGAACAGTCTTATCAGAAAGCTAGAACTAAATTAGAATGCAAGTTTCAACAACTCAGAAACAAATGAAAGGTTCAGCTAGAACCAACATGATCAGTCCAACTTGGACTTCTTATTCAAATTTGTGTTGCTAGGAAATAGGATGAAAGTGGATTTTGCATATCCAACCCTACAGATATAATTACTTAAAAGCTCAAGAAAGGTGCATTAGGATCCTTGTGTTATTTCCCTCCTTTACTTCAAGAGAAGAATGAGAATCTTTACAGAGTATCATTACAGCACGTCCAGGGTCAGAGTTTTCCTTTGTTTTGGGGAGTTTAAATTTTTGTAATTCCAGAGTTAATAACTTGTTAACACCATTTGAGCAAATCTAGCCTAGGAGGACCTCACCAGTTCTTTGAATAGGAAAATTTATATGTTTCCAGGGTTACTCCAACTGAAAACTAAGACATAACTCACCGAGAAGTGAGGGGATGCAAAGGACTGATGGCACTTTATGATACTTGAGAATAGAACAAAGACTGAGTGAGAGAGCAAACGTGAATATCAGGTCAGTTGTCAAGAGACCTGCTGAGCATTATTTTCATGCCCTTCTGGCCTATCGGTGTGTTAAACCTAGATAGATTAAAGGAAACAAACATCCTTCCCATTATTAGTCATTAAGAGAATTAGTCTGCTTGTGGAAGCAGAAATTATAACATCAGGAAAGTTTTTTAACCATCTATTCTTCACAAATCTCATCAAGGATTTGTATGATTGCCTAATAAAGTAGATGCTGTGTTGAGGCAAAGGTTGCATAGAAATATCAGATATGAGTCTCTCATCTATTGAATGGATGTTGAGTCAGAATTTATACTTAAAATGATGCAAAACAATGCAAGCTATGATACACTAATTGCCTACTGCCTATTTTAGACAACCATGTCACAAGGGCTCACAAAAGAAAGAGCTGACGATGAACTTGGATAGTCAGACTTCAAAGAGAAGTAGGGATTTAGTTAGACATATAAGAGTTGGATCAATATATTGTAGTGTAGAGGCACTAAGTGCACAAGTAAGTCAATAATTTTTCCACCCATGGACAACTTTTTATAAGATGGTCAAAGAAAAGTGACATTCATGATGACTCGGGGTAGAATAAAACAAGCGTTTTTCATGGATGTGTTATTTGTTCCTCTGGATTTATAGAGAACCTTTTATGGAAGTGACACAATTTGTCATCAACACTAACAGATGACAGGATAAGTAACCATGAAAAAGAAAACAACAGAATGAATTTACTTGGTTCTATCTGTAATTCATGTCATATTACCCAATGAGTACATGCTGTCATTTTTTCAAGTCATATTTCATCATCTCTTATCCAATGCTGCCCCCACATGTGATACACACTTTTTTTTTAAATAGGATTTTTAAAAAACTTTAAAAATCTCACTGGAATGCCACAATGTATTTCTATTCCTAACTGTTAAGAAAAAATCATGAATTTCAAAATTATCTTTATCCTCACACAGTTTTTCAAGAATAAATATAGCTGCTTATGAAAGTTGCTTTCAGATTTATTTAAAAACTCAAAATATTGTGTTTCTCATGACTTCACAGAGTGTTGTTTACACATTTATAAAGTGAAACTGCCTTTAAAAATAATAATTACTCTCACTGAACATTACTATGGACCATACCTGACAGCAGCCTGGTACATAGTATAATACCTTATATTTGATCAGTAATTTAGATGTACAAAAATAATAGTGTAAATCTTGCCAGCAGAACTAAGGTGAGTGTGAGGGTGAATACGAGAGTAAGAACATCAGTAGAGAGAAGGTTTATTGAGCAATTTCTGCACTGAGCCTCATAAAACTCTGTGAAAGATGTTGAGCGAATATCATCTTCCCCATTTTTTAAATGAGGAAACTGAGATTCATGATGATTAAGGACCAGGTCCAAGATTACAGAGCTATTAAGAAGGATTTAAGCCTGGGTCTTCCAATCTTCAAATATAGAGCCCTTTCCATGCCCTTCCCACACTGCCTGCAGATAACCAATCTATGTGGAAGCTGAATTTCTACAGAGTTCACGCACAGCTTCCTTCCCTGTGAAGAAAGTTTTTTGAATAACTTTAAGTAGGCTTGAATAACAAGATTACATATGGAAAAATCACAGACCCTGCCTCCTTAAGAAAAGGCATAGACTTTTGAACAGAAATATCTAGGTCTGAATTCACATTCTCTCACAAGAGTTTTACTCTGTTTAGCCAGACTAATCTCATTGAGGTAATGTTTCCTCATTTGTTTATTTGTAAAGTTTAAAAGTATATATCTGTTAGCTCCTTCACAGGATCCTTGAGAGGAATAAATTTTGCTTTTTGTGAAAAGTGTTTAACATTAAGTGCCAAGTCTCCTGTGTTGTTGGTTCTATCTAGAACCACCACTCATCTTGCCTCATACTTTGGCATCTATAGCAGCAATCAGGTAGCCTTCAGACAGAATTGTTGCAATCCAAGAGAAACAGGTAATTTTATAGCAAATAGATTACATGAGTCCAGATAGCAAAGACTACATGTACCACACCTTTACTATAATGAAGTCCACAAAAGCTCTTCTTTTGTGTTTGTTTGAGTTGTTCTTTGTTCCTAGCAAAATATGTTGCATTTTACCATTATTTAAGTGAGTAGAAAAAAGTTTATTTATCATTCTTACAAAATAGTAAGCTTTAGAAGGTCAGTGATTCTGGGCCAGTGAAGTGTAGTGTTAAATAGATCAGAATTCAAGGGACCTCAGTTTTATTCTTTGCCCCCAACAAGTACAAAAATCTTATGCAGGTTCTCTGTTTCTTAATTTTTTTTAATTGGAAGGTTGTACAAATAGTGTAAGACCTTCTCAACTCTGATAATATTATGATTTTTAAATCATCTGTGACCTCATATCTCTTAATACCAAGACTTTGCACTCAATAAATTTTTAACCAAGTGAATTACAGTAGCCATCAAATAAAAAATACAATGGGAGGTATAAATTGAGAACATTAATTTTCATCCATTTCACAACACTCGGATTAGAATAAGGCTTTCACGGTGGCAGAGAAAGAAGGGTAGTGAGCTATAATCATTGGAACTAACAAGGTTTTGGTATACATGAAGATAAACTAGACTTACACCGAACTTTGGCTTAAACATTCTCCTTTCACTGGAAATCTCATCACACACAGCTTACAGCAAATTTGCACTACAAGCTGTAACACACATGGTAATAAAGAAATTTACAAGATGACAAAGGCATAGAAGAAATGCAGACCTCTACAAAAGCTGTAACTCTAAATGGAAATTCTCAGGGCTATTGCTACAACTTTAACATTCACAAGAGTGCTTCTGCTATTCATATGAATCTTTTTACTTAGAGACTTCCCAATTCAGTTTTGATAGACATTCCATGAGTTTTTAGTGCTGTTGAAAACCTTATTTTCTCACTCTATTTTAATACCAGACATCCGTGTTCCCATGCCTGTACTCTTGTGATTTTTTTTCACTATAAATTGATACTAGACATTCTTATTTGCTTCATCCCAACCAAGTGATTTTCTTAATACAATATTGAGAGTTTGGTTAGGAAAATATGCATTTTTTTAAATAAACCTATCTTATTCTTTTTCTTTTTTAACTTCCTTCTTAAGAATCAAGTATTTTTATTTAATTGATACCAAGGTCTTATGTACAATCTCTTAAAAAATGGTAGAGCTATACCTAGGAAAGAAACTTATCAATAAATTATAGAATGAAAGTATGGTCTGTACCTAAAATACTGACCTAAGAACCAGAGTTGAATGCATTTTAATCCAAGCTATGCCACCTCTTATATAAGCAATCTTTCCCCTTCCCTCTGTGGACTAGATGACTTATACCTTTTACCTATCTCTCAGGTGCCTTTATATTATGATATAGACTCTTTTTACTTCAGCTTTGGTATTGCCCTTCAGAGTTCATGTTGCTTCACTCATAGTGTTTTCCACTTCTCCAATAGGCATGCTTACAAAGCAGCCAGTAGCCGTACCCTGTTAGGTCCCAAGTTACCACATACTAAGATTACTACTGAGCTCATCAAAGTGTCCTGGTTCATTCATTTAGTTTTTAAAAAGTACAGTTTATATTATAATCATCAAAAGAAGCAAGTCTACAAAGCTGTTCATAGGTACAGAAACCATTGTGCACTCTGTCTAACCTTTTTCTGTGTTTAGCTGAAAACCATATTATAGCCAACATGCAGGTCATATCAAGTTTTGGTTATTCAGTTATCCAGAGCAGCTCATCTGTCCTTCAGTTATTCAGGACCCACAGCCAACTGACATAGAAAAGTAATTGCCTTAGATAATTAGTTAGTTAGTTTTCCTTTTATTTTCTTTCCTCCTGAATTTTCTGTTAAGTAGCATTTCATTTCACATTACACTTCATTAAAGAGTCTGTAATTTTTAGTCACAAATGTAATCAAAGACTTTTTTAAATGACTTCACAGTTCTAGACAACTGCTACAGAAGTTCCATGCCCTCGGGAAGAGGAGTAAAAGTAGCACATTGAAAAATCATGTTAAGCATAATGAAGTCAATGTTTTTGAACTAAATAAATTATTATCATATATTGTAAGTAGTGCTTGCCCAATTCCTAGTGTTTGAGAATTTGAAGATTTGAAAGTCAAATGCAATATAAGTAGATATGGCTAATTGTAAGGTATGGCTCATTGAAAACAAAACAAATATAAAATAATAGCTTTTAATGTATCTACATGATAAATTTATCTATATGAAAAATTTACTCAATATGATGAGTTATAATTAAGTGCTAATTTTTCAAGCAAATTTATTGGTTGAAATTCTGTTTAGGGAGTTATCCCCAGAAAATAGGTTAGATATGCAAAATGTTTTGTGTTCTGAGGGGTATATTTGTATAACTTGCATCATTCAAGTTGGGTTGAACATGTAGTTTAAACTTGAATAAGAACTCGTACTTATACACATTACATTATTCTTTCTTCACCTGCATGCCAGCCTTCATAACCATGCTTGCCACAATGTTAACACTTAGTAAATATGTGTTAAGTGAAAAAAAGAATGAATAAGTAAATGATGTGTATCCCTCATATTCCTTAACATGTCTTCATTTAATGTACTAACTATCCCTTTCACAAGGAAAGAATCACTATGTTTGACAGCATTTTATTCCTGAAGTCTTTGGGTTAATTTTAAATAATTTTAGAATTCATGATTTTAAAATTATTTACAAGAACAAAACTATTAACCATTTCAGCTCTTAATCACCCTGCTCTATGTAACAACCCACACTTATCACTTCAATGAGATTACCCAATAGAATGGAATAATTTAATGAACAATACCCCTTATTTTTTTCCAGATTAAAGGTTTGAAATTTAATTTTCAAGTTTCCTTAATGTATATTATACTTGTACATGAGATTATCTAAAAGTGGAACGTGTACATTTTTAGCTTTTGTTCCTAGAAATAAAATAGAGCATGGACAGATTTTCTTATTATTTAAAAATTATATTTGTAAAGCAATTAAAACATTTTTAGGTTCTTTAACTCTGTTAGCCATATGTTTTTTAATTAGGAGGAAACTCTAATAAGACTGGTCATGCTAATTTTTTCTAAGCACAGTAAAATCTTCATATAAATGGAAGTTTACTTAATAGATTTTATATATTCAGTTAGGGACATGTAAAATGAAAACTACTTGTAGCATAATAAAGCCAGGGAAAAAAAAGATTAAATCATATCTGAAAATATTTGGAATTTCTTTCATTACTTTATCATGTCTTTTTTTTATTTTTTAATTTTATTTTTATTGTTGACACTATTACAGGTGTCCCCATCCCCCCTTTTTACCAACTTCCACTGACCCTTACTCCCCCCCCCCCTCTGGCCATCACCACTGTTGTCTGTGTGCATGGGCTATGCATATATATTCTTTAGCAAAGCTCTTCACCTTCTTTCATCCTTTCAATAGTTTAGGATATAGTAATTATTATATAATTTAAAAACATGTCTCAGATCATAGAGAAGAACAAATAGATAAACTATGTTTACAGTTACAAATAAACTGTTTTTAATCCAATGGGAAGTTGGTCCACTCTGCTGAAAATCTGTGTAGCTTCTTTAAAATGCAAGATTTAACAAAACCTCCTACAGTCAATATGAAGCAGGCATTATTCCAAATACCATTGGGCTGTGTTTCTAATGTTAGCATGAACATTTGCTTAAATCCAAAATGTTTGTTTTACTGAATTGACACTTGTCACTAGAACTCAGAATAGGGTCAATGCCCTGACCTCAGGACTATGTACCTTGATTGGTGATAGTCCTGTAGGAAAAAATCAATTACACTAATAAACAGAAAGCTAGGATTTCCATACGAGTTATCTTTGCTCTTCACAAAAGCCGTGTAAAATAGGCATCATCACTGTTATTTAAAAGTGAAAAAAGAAAAACAACAACACATATTTATATAGGTAAATAACTTATGTAAGTTCACATGGGTTAACTATTTTAGCCAGTCCAAGTCCAAGTCTGTCTAACTCCAAATCACACCCTCTTTCTCTATCTATCATGCTGACTTTTACAGGTACTCTTTTTGTCTACCTTCCTTTTTCAAATCCTTCCTGTAAAAAATGAATATGAATAATAGCAGTTTATTCAAATGACATTTACTGAGTGCATTCTATGTGCCTAAGGCAGCTTGCTTAGCACTGGGAATAAAGAGAAGACTAGGATAGACCAGATCCCCAGCCTCGTGAAACTCATAGTGTGGGGGAGAAGATGGCAATCAACAAAGAATTTAATTAGTGATAATGCCAGGTAGGGACGATGCCATAAAGTAAATCCAAAACAGGGCAAAGCAGATGAAATTGCATGAGTATGTACGTGGATACACATGGAAGTAGGGTGTGAAATGTCACTAATGACAAAGGGTATGAAAACTAAGGGGTATGTTACATAAAGCAGTAGGTGACAGTCACAGAGCATGCCACAGGGCTCCAAGGTTGTCAATGGAGTCTAGACAATACCTCCCATACGGAGATGTGATATGGAGCCAGTACACATATGATGCCCCCCCCCCCCGTTCTGGACACTTTTGCTATATGCTATCTGTTCACTTGGTGGATTTACTTTTGACTGGTTGAAGTCCAGGTCTCTTTCCCAGTAGTACCCCTCAAATGACCCAGACAGACTTCACATCTATCTGAAATTTTCTCCTGTATGGGAGAAGGTGATTGAACATGTGTGAACTGCTTATTAGACAGCTATTTATAAAAATTCCATTACTGACTGACCCCAGATTTATTCAATTCATGAAAACATACAATTGGCAAAACAATGAGCATTATTATATGTATGAAAGTGAATAATTGAGATAATGTCTGTGCTGTGTAAACTGGGAAGCACAAAACAGTACACAGCATTGTTAACATTAAAATCACCTATGAAACAAGACAAAGATATAAAAGAAATTGCACCTTATGTTTGTAAAACCAACTACAAATAACATTAAAAATTTGGAGGAAATAGAATGTGTACTGAAAGGTAATCTCGAAGAACTAATAATAATTTTGAAAGAGAGGAGAAGGTAGTGCAGCAAAGAAGACAAAGGTGGATAAAATTAACAGCTTAATATATGAGTGGAAGTACAAGCAAAATGTTTAAAAGACTGAGATTATATGTGCAGAAAAGCTATTGTTATAATGTCCTCTGACCCCTGACTAGGAATTGTATGTGAGATAATTGTAGAAAAAGTTAGCATGATACAAACATTATTCAGAAATACATACTCTAGTACCTAGAAAGCGGTAGACACTGGAAGTTTGGAGGCTAAACATTATATGTGAACACAACCCCAACCATAATACTTAAAAGTAAGTACTTAATGAATTCCTGGGAGACAGATGCCTTTCTATTACAGGCATGGGCCTTGGCATCTGCTGCACTAGACTCTTGAGTCCCAGCTGGAACACCTGTTAGCTGTGTGACTTGCTTATCCTCACTAAACTCAGTTCCTGCCTTTGTGGAGTAGGGATAATTATTCCTGTCCTAACAAATGCTTTCCCACAAAATAAATAACTTATCAAAGAAATCAGTCCTGTGCCTGAGTTGGTGGTAGTGGTCTGACATCTGGGCCAGTGAAGGGAAAGGACTGCATGTGGCATTTGATGACCATCTTGCCTGGTCAGTGGAAAGTTTTTCCTTCCCATCACCTAGAGTATGTCAAATGCCTGGTTACAGTCAGGTTTTACCAATTCCAGGAAACCTTTCAAGTTCCCAGCAATCTGATCCCCCTTTATAAAGGCTTTCACTTTTACAGCTATAAAGGCTCACTTTGATATTTGTGCAACGGTGTAAACGTTTGTAACAGTGTTTTTCACTCTTGACGTTTCTCACTGCCATTAATCTCACAAGTTCCTAATTCAAATGTTAGCCTCATTAAATTAAATCTTACTATACCTGCAGTTTTACTTAATTGCCTGACAATAATGTTAGCACTCTCAGATCGTGTCTATAGATGATCACATCACAGATAAAACGTGACTTCAATGTGTTAAGGATATTTGTTATTCAAGACAAACACTTAATAAGGCCGAGGGAGTGAAAATTCCATCTCATTATATTGCATTCTAGATCTTCCAAGTTTGAAAAAAAATGTCGGGAGATCCCATTGGCTCCATCTGTTCTTGGCCCTATAGCAAAATGGTCATCAGGTTAACGATTATCATTTTCATAATTTTCCAGTTATGATGTTTGTATAATATGAATGAACTCAAATAGAAATAAGCCTCATTAGGCAGAATTTTGTAAATAAAGTGGCTGTCTTTATTTTTCTCATTTTGGCAAATAAAAAATTAAATGAAACAAAGAAAACAAACAAATAACCTGGGGTTGGGAGGCCTGAAGTTCACACATATAAATTTAGCAAGCCCTAAAGCACCTTTTAAATGTGTGATTCCATTAAGATAGCTTCACTCTCCCTTTCCATTAATAACCAGTCAACTAGCTATTCATTATCTTTATTTTTTCTCATATTCCTTGCCACCCCTACTCTAATTCCTCACCACTTCTCTAGACAGTGCTTTTAGCAAGATTATATCAGCAGTAAAGATTTTACGGTTACATTGTTAGAAAATCCCTTCTAATTGTGGAAATAGCAATATTAATTTTCTTCCAACCTTTTGACTAATCTTTTCTAGTATGCTTTTAGGACTATTCTTCCTGTTGCCCAATACTCCCTCCTTCTACCTTCTTTTCCATTCAAATTACATGCTTTTCCTGGGTGATATAACTCACTCTTAATTCTTTATTAATAACTATGTTGATGATTCCCAAATGTATATCTCTAAATCTATATATATCCAACTACTCCTAGATATTATTGCACTAAAGATATTTCAGACTCAACATATACAAAAAGTTGCTCACCTTTTCTTTCCAAATTCAATCCTTATTTTCAGGGATTGGTCTCACCAACTCTCCAAATACCCAAGCCAGAAATGTAGCAGTGGCTGTAATTTCATCTCCCTTATTCACATCCTCTCAGTCTCTTTCATTCAATTAATCACCAAGTCTTTCTATTTATTCTTTTTATTTTTTAAGTATATTTTATTGATTATGTTGTTACAATTGTTCCAATTTTTTTCCCCTTTGCTCCTCTCCACCCAGCACTCCCTTTCCCCCAGCAACCCTCCTCCAAGTCCATGCCCATGGGTCATACATACAAGCTTTCCCGCTTCACCCTTTCATATATTCTTCTTTTTTTTAAATAAATAAATGATTAATTATTAATTGAAAAATAACAATCCCTCCCTCTCAGACTTAAGACCCTTTATAATCTTATAAAGGACAATGAGCGAAGGTCTCGAGCTCCTCTGGTTGCTTTGAGCTGGATATGGTCGTCGTCCTACCTACCTTTGGGTCCAGAAATCCCCAATAAGAGTGGGGGTGTGGAAGGGAGGGTGGCCTTCCCACATGGAGAAGGATTGTGCAGACTCCAGGTCAGTTGGCTGTCCCCGGACAATGGCATGCTTGGTTTAACAGGATGGCATCCTTGTTGTATTCAGTCACATTGTGATGTAGGGGCTCACCAAGTCTTTTTTAAAATTTCCCTTTACTATTTCTTATACTGGTGCACTTCTTTCCACCCTCATTGCCGCTATCTGGTTTAAGTCATCATTTTTGCCCTTTAACTATTATTATACAATAGAGTTCTGAATGATCTCCCTGCTTCAATACTTGTTATCTGCCAAAACCTTTCCATATAGGAGTTAAAGGAAGCCTATCAAAAACTGAATCTTAGCTTCTCAATCATTACCTTATATAAAGTTTAGCCCCTTTATGTAACATTATCTATGGGTTGTTACCTAACCTCTGCACATTTCACCTGTCTTATTCTCAGTGATATCTCCCATCAAATTCTGCCTTCTGGCAATACTAACTGGTGACATAGGCACTAACTAGTATGTGCCTGTGTTTCCAGTACAGGACAAGTTCCTCCTACCTCCGCCCTTTGCCAATGTTGTTCCCTCTCCCTGAAAGGCTGTCATCCTGCTTTTCACTTGGCTGCTTACACGTTATCTTCCAGAATGCTGCTTCTCAAACTTTAATGTGTATGCAGTTCACCTGGAGATCTGGTTAAAACACAGATTTGTTTCCAGTGGGTTTATGCCAGAGCACGAGATTCTGTATTTCAAACAATTTCTTCTCAGTAAAGGCAATGGTCTTGTGGATTCCACTCTAAGAAGGGAGGTTCTAGGATTCATTTCAGGTATCATTCATTCTGGGAAGGCTTGCCTGAACTTCCGAAGTTAGAAAGCTGCTTTTATTGTAACAAGTGGAACATTTCCCCATATCAGAGCACTCATGACCCTGTGTTGTGACTGCCTGTTTATTGTTATGTGACCATAGTTGAATGTACTGAGGACATTATCATGCATCACAGTGCAACCAAAACACTCTGGAGCCTCCGTAATGTGTCCTATACTGATATTGCCTCTCATGCTGATAGTGTCCCTTCCCATCACTCCTGTTATGTCTGTTTCTTGCTCAAAGACCAAATAAGCCTTAGTCATTCGTGAGGCCACTCTCAGTGGGAGAACATGCACATGTTCTATGGTGAAGGCCTTTTTTGACATCACCAGTGTTCTCTGCAGCTTTGGCGGCCATGCTCCCCTGCTGTTTGGTCTTCCTCCACACATTGAGATGAGAGGGGGTACGTGAGTGTCCTTTCAGTCACAGTAGGTTCTTTCTTCTTGAATACCAAAGTAGAAAACATTACTATAACAATCCAGAAACATAGGCACCGTGAAAATTCTTGTTCAGCACTATAATGTGAGATTTTACAATTCAGTCAGTCTGTGTCTAATATTATTTGAAAAGTTTGCAGTTATCCAATGGCACTTACATAATATGTTGGCTGACATGCTTGTAGGAACAACTGAAGTTAACCAGAAACACCTTGTTCTCTTTTCATCTCAAAATATCTTCAGATTTACCAGGTATCATTAAATTTGACTGCTGGAATGAAAGAAGCTTAATATTACTTATAAATAAGTCAGGGAGAAATATGAACATAGTGACTATACTTTATGCCTCCTAATTGATCAATTATAGAAGCCATGGTAAAATTAGGGTACACATTGTCTTAGCTCATTATGAATAAAAATATGTCTGTCAAGAACATAATCAGATCCATAGTCTTCCTTACTGAGTAGAGTGGAGTATGAACTTTCATAAAAGTTAAAGTATTTTCTGTCCTCATTTGGAAATTTTGAGGAGAGAAATAGGAAGATGAATAAAACATAGTAATGGAAAGTAATAAAGCCAAAATTGAGACATATCCACTAAGTAAGACCACAGAGAGGATACCGATAACACTGACCATTAAAATGACTCATCAGACAAGGTTATAATATTTTTAATTCCTGAAGTGATTATGTGATAAGTCTTACAAAGTTTGGATTTTATTAAAAATTTAAGAGCATATGAAAATAAATTAAAATTTCAACTCCTTACATTCCACATTCATTTTTAGCATATAACAGCTCAGCAGTTTTAATGATTATTACCAGATAGCTCTGCTTGTTGGAGTGATATAGAAATACTTCACAAATGGTTTGTAAACTGTATGTCAGATAGAAATAGAAAGGACAGAATGAGACACTGTAGAAAGAGAGATTTTTGGAATAACTGCCTTCCCTTAGTTTTTTACCCTTCTTCTCTGAAACATGTCTATGTACAAACTAATAACTCACAACCAGATTTCTTCAATCCCTCTGGAGTAAAGGAGAAGGAGAGAAGATTGGCCAGTTAGAGGGTTCAGGGTACTGTAGATTCTTAACATACTAAGTGTTGTATTCAGCATAAAAATAGAAATGTGTATAGGTATTGTTAGGAATGTATTAGGAATTAAATAAGTGTGCATTTAAAAGTGTCACTGAATTCTTAAATACTTATATTGCCATGTGTGTTTTATCAATAAACAGGTATTATAAGTAAAATTACTGCTATGAGAAGAGAAAAGACAACCACAACGCAAAATATGTGTGTGTGTGTGTCATCACAATGGCTCCGGCTGTAAAAAAGACAGCATCTTTCACCTAGCAACCACATAGATAATACATAAAAGATATAAAAAATAAATAAGGAGTTAGGAATTGTGGATTAACAAGTTTTGCACATAATTATATTTTCTAATGTGGCTAAATTTTAAGTAATTCCAAAGGGAGCAGGTTTTCTTGAAAAACAAAATGAGAAATGTTTTTTGTTTTTTTTTCCTCCACATTATTTAGGTGGAATTACATCCAGTAAATCCAGGTTTTTTCCTCCAGGCAAGAAGTAATTTGGAAAGAACTAAGCAGTATGGTGTTGGTGAATAGTGTTTCTCTCTCATAAAATGCCAGCCAGTAAGAGAATCTATAACAATTACCAGTCTCCACATTTAAGACTTTTATTCATATCTCTCTTTCAATGATACAGTAAAGAAAAAAATTAGTAAATAGGTTATTTTAATGTAACTTCCATTTGTTGCCTGAGTGTAGAGGAGAAAAAATAGAACTTTTAAAACAAGCCGTGTGTGTGTGTGTGTGTGTGTGTGTGTGTGTGTGTGTGTGTGTATTTGCCAAACAAAAACCTTTACACAATGGCAGAATAATTGAGATGGAAAAAATTCTTATGAAATTGTTCCCAGTGGATTTCTGTAAGTTTAGTTTCAAGTACTCTTCCAAAAAATAACTTGATAAAATAGTCAAAATCTCTTCTATTTAACTTTGTTTACTGATGATATAAGTATAGCAGGTATATAGTTATTGGAAATGAATATGGTTATTGGAAAGTATTTTATGAATTAATTTAATACTCTTGCCTCTATGGATGACCTAAGAAGTATTTGCACCCAAGAGATATATAAAATACTTAAATACAAAAATAATAAACATATATAATACAACTATGTCCTAATTTAAAGTAACCATGTTATAGTATACTATTGCCACAGTCCCTTAAGGGAACTACACATAACTATGATTAGCTTTAGGGAGTACAGTGGTCAAGAATTTAATTAGAAGATGAATGGGTATAATATAAACAATAATGAAATGTGTCAGAAATATTTTAAGTTGGTGGGTTTTTTTTTAATTCTATTCTTCAGAAACCAGGATTGCCTTGGAGATTTGGGTGCAAAATGGGTGCTGGACGGTAGAGGGGAAGACTCAACACATGAGTCTGAGGAAGCTCTGTCTCTTCCCCAGTCAGTCTGAGTAATCCAGCTTTCACCTCTTGCACACTCAAGTTCCATGGAATAAATATTATATTTACAAAAATAGGGTGTAAGCTATATTGTTTGCAAAATAATTATTAGTCAATTTGTTTTTCATGGAAACTGGTTCCTCTTTGGGGTTAATTTAAAATTTGACAGGCTTCAATACCACTGGTTTAGAATTTATGAGCAAGGTCTTGTGGCCGTTAGGCTTGGAAATCCAATAGCTATTTTTGAAGATTCTCGTCTATCTTCCCTAAGTGTAACTAAAAGCTATCATTTACAAAATGAAAGGGTAAGAATTGAGATAAGAGAATGTAGGACACATGTGTGTGTGTGTTTCTTATTTTAATGGGGTTTGGGTGACAATACGTGTGGTTTATAAATAAACATCATTTTGTCACATTGCTTTGATTTTGCTTTATTCGTGGAACTTGTTTAGAATTGTAAATAATATTAAGAAGCTGCAATCTTTATGTTAAATAAAAGAGATGCATGCTTTTTATAAAGTCAAAAAATATTTCCTTACAATAATTAAAGTTTTGTTTACAGTGCAATTGATTACCAATTGGGCTGTTTTATTTTTTTCTTACTAGAATTATTCATTCTACTGTTCCATAGTAGTAAGTATTTTAAGATTTTCTCTTGTTTAGATAAATTGAATCTCCCCCCCAAAATAAACTTGTGCTTCCACATATGCTTAAGTAATAGTTGATTTGGGTAAACACTTAATTTGGTCCCAAATTAAAACTTTATGTATGTACATTACTAATCCAGAAGATAAAACTAAAGTAAATAACCATTACCTAATTAAAGATCTCATTTTTAAAATAATTGCATGGTCATATCAGAATACAAAACATGATAATATATTATTCAACAATAATATTTTGTAACATTAAAATTTTTTAATTATGTAAAACATCTTTCATTTCTCCAGGCTGTACTTTGTTTAAAATAATTAGTGAAAAAAAACTGAAATGTGTGTAGAAATCACAGTGTCTTCAACAGTAAAGTACCTTAAAACATAAATTGGCAATGAAGTTAATTAAATAATTTGAATATATGCAATTTTAACTCTTAGGTGCTTATAAAAATTTCCTTTTCAGCCATTTATTCACTTGCCTTCATCTCTTTCTTGTTATTAACAATGTTTTGAAACTTCTATTGAAATGATCATTACAAGGCCTGTATTATGAGGGTACTTTTGAAAATTAAGAGTGCATTTAGTGTTAATTATGAAGGCTTATGGAGCTTATTTTCTAAATCACCCTGATAATGGCCAAGTCAATATTTTGCTTTACTGGTGTCTATGGAATAAATATTGATTTTAATTTAAATAATTCATAGGGTAGACTTCTGAACGCAGTTCTTATATCCTTGCAATTGTTTGCTATTCTGAAATGGCTTGGAGTTACACAAAGTCTATGTGTAGGTGCTTTTTTTTTTTTTTTTTCCAGATTTAATGTGTTTTATTGATTAAAATATTACATTTGTGCCCCTTTCCCTTCCCTCTGCTCCCCTCCACCCGGTGGCCCCCTCCCTCCAGTTGTCCTCCCCTTTTAGATTATGTCCATTAGTTGTGCTTACAGTTCCTCCCAACCTCTCTCCGTCTATTCCATTCCCTCCTACCATGATCCCCAATTCCTATATCATCTCCCTCCCTCTCCCCACTCCCCCTCCCTGTTGGCCTCCCCCCACTATGTTTCCCTTACCCACAGTTCCTTTTCCACTCTCGTTGCCTGTTTCGTTTGCCTTTGTTTCATCTCCCTAGCTTCTGTTTTTTAAACCAGTCCCTTTAACTTCTCATATAACAGTGGTTTGGATCTAATGAACTCTTTCAGTTTTATTTTGTCCTGGAAACACTTTCTCTGTCCTTCTATTCTGAATGACAATTTCGCTGGATAGAGTATTCGTGGTTGTAGGTTTTGGATTTTCATTACTTTGAATATTTCTTGCCAGTCCCTTCTTGTCTGTAGGGTTTCCCTTGAGAAGTCAGCTGATAGTCTAATTGGGACCCCTTTGTACATAATTCTTTTCTTCTCTCTTGCTGCTTTTAAGATTCTCTCTTTATCTTTAATTTTTGACATTTTGATTATAATGTGTCTTGGAGTGGTTCTCCCTGGGTCCAGTCTCTTGGGAACTCTCCTTGCTTCCTGGACCTGCAAGTCTATTCCCTTCCCCAAGTCTGGGAAGTTCTCCTTTATTATATTTTCACTCAATTTTTCAAGTTCTAGTTCATCTTCCTCATTCTCTGGCAAACCAATGATTCTTATGTTGGGCCTTTTATAGCTGTCCCAGAGGTTTCTGATCCTCTCATTGTTGCTTGCCATTTCCTCTCGCTGCATTGGTTGACTGCTTGTTCCTTCTCCATATTCCAGTTTGTTGAAATGGACTCTGGATTCCTCACCATCTGTCTCGTATGTGGTTTTGTTCCTTTCGTTATGAAAGTTTTTCGGTTCTTTCATATCTTTTTCCTGCTCTTTTGTGAATTCTGTAAGCCACCTGATAACAATGGCCCAGAACTGAGCCTCTGACAGGTTTCTTATCTGTTCATCTGTCAGGTTCTCTATCTGCTGCCTGGTGAGTTGTGTTACCGGGATCTCTATAGTTGCCTGCCTCATTTTGACAGATGCGTTTTGTTTTTTGTTTTCCTGGGCCGGCTGTCGGGGGCAGGGGGCAGTGCCTGCGTACGCGTCACAAATCAGCGACCGCCGGCGCCTGCCTGTCCGCGACCTATTTCGCCGCCCTGTGGTGCTTTCTGTGGGGGCGGGGATCCAAGATGGATTCACACAGTTATTCAGCTAGGAGACCGGGATCCGTCCTCCCGCCCCCCTGGGCCTCACTGTTCAAGGCGATGCTGCGGCTGCTCCCCAGCCCCGGAGTCGCGCACGCCACGGGCTTGATTGGAGTCGCGCACGCCAGGGGCTTGATTGCCTCCAGGATTTTTCGCCGCCCCGCCCCGCCGCTCCGCAAACAGCTTTGCCTTCTTTAACTCTTACCTGCCCAAATGGCACCGCTGGTTTATAACTTCATATGTTGGGCTTCCGTGTAGCTTTATTTTCTGGAATTTCTAGTTATCCTTTGTTTTAAAGTAGTTGTATTCCACTATAGTTGTAGAGGGAGACCTAGCGTGTCCGTCTAAGCCTCCATCTTGGCCGGAAGTCCCTCTGTGTAGGTGCTTTTATAGGTACCTGTTGGGAACTGCTATCTACAAATGTAGCCATTATTCTTTTATCATCAAATCTCTATTTGCTGCACCTGCTAAGCTTTATGAAACCTCCAAAGGCAGACTAATAGTGTGCAGAGCACAAAATGGAAATTATCTGAATCCATAAGTTTGCTAAATGCAGATGACAAATAGGTTTGCTGAAGCAGGGGATGTGAATACACTCACATTTTGACATAGGAAACTTTGGAGAAATAGGTGCCTTTCATAAAGACAGCAGGGTGAAAGAGAGCAGTGAGGAAAACCCTCATTCTCCCTGTGATAAGAGTGACAGACAAAGTATATCAGGATTCTGCCAAAATGTAAGAGATGCTATTTGTAATTGTGTGTAAGATTATATACAATTTCCCATGCTCCCCAGTGCCATCAACATCAAGTTGTCCAGATACTGTATTCCCTGTGCTTCTTAACTCATGACCAAGATTAATTGGCAGTGAATGGCCAGAGACTGCAATGTGGAGAGGATTCATGTGTTAACTTTCATAAGGTTCACTTGAAGTTAAATTAAAGTGAGAAAACAAGATGTGTGATCAAAAAAGAAAAACATGTTGTTGGATGAAATTTGGAAGCAGATGGTGAATCGATGAGGCAAGATACAGTAAGATAGAGTAATTGGTTACCAGAAAGTACATCTAGGTTTTTCTAATTAAAAAAAAAAATTAACTGCTTCATTGTACTTTACCCTTAATAAAAGAGAATTTTTCTATGTCAAATTTCAGTTTATGTTATTATAAAAAATAGAGTTCCTTGTAGTTCAATTAGTTAAGGAAAGGCAGTAGGAGTAGGCCAGTTGCTATAGAGATTCTAAGCAAAGCTGTGAAGATGAAATATGCGATCCAAGGATAACACTTAAGCATAAATAACATAAATGTTTGATAGAAAAAAAGCTTTAGAATCAGAAAAATATAGGATAAGTTGAAATGACTTTGTGTTCTAGAGGTATGCTTTACAGGGATTCTTCATATTTCATTCATAAATACAGGTCTTTACTCTTAATAAATAATACAAAACACTCTTATGCTATCCATTCCCCATGCAGCCCTGTGTTCTTCACTTACCATATTCCCTTCATCCTTTTCTCTATTACTTGAATTCTAATAATTTCACTAAGTAATATTTCTAACTTCCTCCAACTATCAGGTATATTAGTCTCCTGTTGCTGTGTAACAAATTACTACAAACTAAAATAATACACGTGCATTATATCACAGTTCCTCTGAGTTGAAAGTCCAGCCAGGGCTTAGCTGGGTCCTCTGCTCAGGGTCTGAGCAATTTAGGCATCTGTTGGTCTGTTTTCATATCTGGAATTTTGATTGGGGAAAATCTTCTCTGAAGCCAGTTCAGATTGCTGTCAGAATTCATTTCCTTGTTACTGCATGAGGGTCCTACTGTTTCGTTGGCTGTCAGCTGGAGGTTGCCTTCGTGTCCTGGAGGATACCTTCAGTTGCTGGAGGTCACATTTTTCTTCTCAATGCAAGTCACAGTTTCCTGCCATGTGGATTTCTCAACATATTCTCTGAAGGAACTTTAACTTCAGTCTGCTAAGACAGTCTTATATAAGGTAATGTGGTGAAGAAACTGAAATCCCATTATCTTTGCCATATTCTGTAGTAACAGGTCTTGCTTGCACACAGGGGAGTATACAAGTGAGGAGATCAGGCAGGTTGAAATCATGGGGCTACCCTGAAGTTCACCTGAAGTCCACACTTGAGCCAAATAACTCTTACAAGATCTACTTCTCTTTTTAGCTGTTCTGTATCCTCCTGTGTCTTTTGTCTTTTTCACTTATAGGACTCATTCTAAAGCACATTCTAGAAAGACCCAAAAGAGTCACCAGGGACACTGGATCTCCCCTTCCCAAAAAATAACAACCAATACATATTTCAAAATAGCATCAGAAATGGAAAAAAATCAGAACATCCTTCTTGCCAATAAAGCTTATCTATCCAGGAGCCATCTCACTCTGCAGAGCTGTTAGTGAAACCTCCCATTTGGGCAGTGGAAACAGAGGGAACTCAAGCACATGGTGGAAAGGGGTGTTGGATAGAGGAGCATAGGAGTCAGTGAGATTCCAGATCTTTTCTAGTGGGACTAATCTTTTCTTGTATCTGGAAGAGCAGATGAGAGGAGATGCTGCTTCTCTCTGCTTAGCATTTGTTAAAATGTTAAAGGAATTATATTTCCCCACAAACTCAGTTGAAGTACCTAAGTACTTTAAGTACCTAAGGAAGAACCATTACTCCAGTGCTAAGGGTTTATTCAATTACCTGAAAAAGACATGGAAACAAAAGTAAGTAATCTGAAGTTTACTTTGTAACCTTAAACCAATTTATGAATAATTGATTTCTGTTTCTTAAAATCATCTTCAATGACTTAAAAATACTCCTTATTTAAAGGTCCTCAACCCAAAAAGTTGTTCACCTCTACAAATAATGATGCTTACACTATGATTATGAAATGTCTGTTATTTCTCTTTATTACATCTTTATGTTGAATTTTAATATGATGTCACTTTTTTTTCCTAAGAGATTTAGCTTATATTAGAAACAAATGTGTTTCAGATGAAATATAAAGAAAATTATTTTTAAATATATATTGGTATAGGATTTTACAGGATATTTACAGAAATACTTTTATATCTCATTTGAGCCTAAGAACAATTATATAAAGAGATCAAGTTCTATGAACCCCACTCTATGGGAGAGGAAGTAATCTCAAAAAAGTTAAGTGCTTGTCCAGGCATACACAGGCAAGAAGAGATGACTGAGGTCTCATTGAGCCCCAGCCATCAGCCCTACAGAGAGAACTCGTCCACATCCTTCCTGGTTAGTTCAAATGAGCTCTGTGAAAAATGGTACAGACACTCAATCTAGAAGGAAACATTTTTAAAAAGCTCTTTCTTCTTGCTCCTATGGAAGCATAATTTCTATTGCTTATTTTTAGCATTTCAAAGAAAAATATATTTAAATTAATAAATACAAAATGAACTGCATGCCCTTCACCTTTAAAAAAGAAGTTGCCTGAGTCAGAAAAATATGATTAGTTGTTTTATGTATTGGTAGACTTGATCATTATGCATTATTTTACTGAGCTGTCTGATAAGCACATAAATCACTTCAAATGTCAATATGTAAATGTGTTGATTTTGTTGCTTTAATGTTGTCATTACTTTTCTCCTCAAATATGAGAAACAGCCTGCAGAGATTCTACAAATATGAGAAACAACCTACAATTTTAGTGTGAATTTGAAATGGAAATATCTAAACAAAGAGGGTCATTTTCAGTAAGAAAAAGCAAGTTGCTGACAATAGTATGATCTGTAAAACAAAAATTTTAAGACAAAGAAACATGAAAAGAAATTTGCTACATTATTATTTTCAGGTTCTTTGTTGAATATACAACAATTCCTCCTCAGAGTCTGTAACAAAAATATGGAGGTTTGGCACAAGGGCTGAGTCTGCTTATACTGGGCATGTATATGGATAATGAGAGAGAATTACAGTGACCATTTAAAAGATTAAGCTGTAAAAAGCAAACACTTTGAAATACAAGCTGCAGATACACGAAGGATCTGCACTTTTCAGAAATAGAAAATTGATTTTTAACAGCTTCTTTTTTTATTACACCTAAAGGGTAATATAAGAAATTTTTTCCCCAGATGAAAAATTGGCTACCTATTTTGACAAATAGTAAACATTAAAAAGTCAGCATACTAATGTCACTAGAAATTAAAGATAGAATACTATTGGGTAGTCTGGCTAAGTGAAAAAATATGAATTTTCATCATCGGCAACAGCCGTCCGTCTCGAGAGACGATGGTGTAGCTTCTTAAGAGTCTATCTGCACCACCGAGAACGGCTGTGCAGTCCGACTCGGGAGTGACACGGTATCTGTCTCCTCCCGTGTTGAATCGACATCTTGCGATGACGCTGGAGTGTCCTCTCCAGTGAAGCTGAAGCTACAGAGCCTGGGCAGGGTGATATGGAGGGTCTGCTGTTGCCCATGCAGCAGGCCCCCCCCCTCTCTTCGCAGCTGAAGGGTCCAAGGGAAAGACGGAGTCAATACAGCTTGGCTTCAGGTGCGCCGCAGGAGTTGCCGGTGTTGACTACAACGTCAAACCGCCTTATGGACTCCGGCTCCGGATTTTCTGTCGGGGTTTACTCCCTTAGCCTTTCCCCTGAAGAGGTATGCCGCAAGGCAGCAGAGGTTTTTTGGAGTCAGAGTTTTCCTTCTCTGATGTGCCCTGACTGGAAGATCGAACCAGCGACACTTAGCTCGCAGGCCGACGCTCAATCCACTGAGCCAAACCAGCCAAGGGCCAAATTTTCATCATAATACATGAATAAATGTTACTTTTTAAAGGAGCATAAAATGCCACTGAAGCAAGCGCACATTGGGCTCACAGATTATGTATTGGTAATAGACTTTTATGTTATTGGAGACAAGAAGAAGCCAAGCCATTTGAAATGAGGTGGTCTGCATAAAAATTGGTTTCTCAGTACTACCCAAGTTTAGAGATAAACATAAGATTAAAAGACAGAAGCATGGTGTTCATAGGTAGGCCCAGGCATTTTACAAAGAACCTAAAATACAGAGAGGTGGAGTTGTTCAAGTGAAATACATGACATAAACCTAGTTGCTAATACTTTTAAAATAGCACATTTAAGTTAAAATCTTAATTTCTTAGACTGTAAATTTCTTTCTTTACTAAGTATGACTCGTCGGCAGCCGTCCATCTCGAGAGACGATGGTGCAGCTTCTTAAGAGTCTATCTGCACCACCGAGAACGGCTGTGCAGTCCGACTCGGGAGTGACACGGTATCTGTCTCCTCCCGTGTTGAATCGACATCTTGCGATGACGCTGGAGTGTCCTCTCCAGTGAAGCTGAAGCTACAGAGCCTGGGCAGGGTGATATGGAGGGTCTGCTGTTGCCCATGCAGCAGACCCCCCCTCTCTTCGCAGCTGAAGGGTCCAAGGGAAAGACGGAGTCAATACAGCTTGGCTTCAGGTGCGCCGCAGGAGTTGCCGGTGTTGACTACAACGTCGAACCGCCTTAGGGAGTAAACCCCGACAGAAAATCCGGAGCTGGAGTCCCTAAGTATGACTAGTGACTAAGAAAAGCCCTTAACAAGTTAGTTCTAACCTTCCGTTCCCAGCCACCTTCTCCTCCAGCTCTTCTGCCTTATGTTCCACCCATGGAGAAATTCTTCTTGTCCGAACAGAGAAAGCTCTTCCAAGATACTGTACATTCGCAAATGCACTTCTCCTAATTTAGCATGCTCTTTCCTCCTTTCTTCACTGCCTAACTCCTACTAGGCCTGCAGCATTCTGGCTCAACTAGGCTCCGCTTGCTCTCCACACCCTGCAGGTGCTTTGTTCCCTCATCTCAAGGGGCCTGTCCCCCGGTGCTGCGGGCTGTGCATCCACAGGTCTGCTTCTCCTGTGACGCCCAAGCTCCACAAGAGGATAGTAGTAACCTGGAGGCCTAGCATGTAGTAGGCACTGAATAAATATTGCACCGATATTCCGCAAATAGAGTATAAAAGTTAACAGAGGTGGTGATTATTGAGTAACAGGCAGCATAGGGAATCACAGATTTTCAAATGCAAAGGAACTTCAAAAATCTTCTAAACTATGCCTCTCATTTTAAAAATGAGGTTCAGAAGGGAGGTTAATTAACTTGTTGAAAGTTGCCAAGTTAATGTACAACAGATTCAAGATTTAAATCCATATTGTCTAGTGTTAGTTCTACATCATAAAGCATCTGATGGAAAAAACATTATTATATAAAGCATGCCTTGTTTATTTGGAACTTTATTAAAATATAAGACTTTTCTCATGCATTGTGAGTACTCGATGAGTACACTCTTTTATACAAGACAGTGTTTTATTTTTTAATTGTTGGAGTGGTTTATTAATTATATTCTTTTTATTTTTTTCAGATTAAAGGTAAATAATTTATATGCTCATTTTTAAACTGAGACACTTAGCCTCTCCTTCATGCTTCTTAGTTAGCATTAATTTTGTTTTCGTGTTTTATTTTTGCACTTTGCAATGCAACAATATGCTTTTAAATGTGAAATTTTATGTTTCACTTTAAACCTTAGTTGACCCTAAAAAATTTTAAATGCATCAACTCCTACATGAGGGTGACTGAAAACGAGTCAAATCTTGAAATTTAAAATAATAATACGGTAGAAGAGGCGAGTCCGGTCTCAAAATGGAGGGCCATGATCCAAAGGAACCAGAGCACTTGAGAAAACTGCTTATTGGTGGTTTGAGCTTTGAAACTACAGATGATAGTTTCAGAGAACATTTTGAGAAATGGGGCACACTCACAGATTGTGTGGTGATGAGAGACCCCCAAACAAAACGTTCCCGGGGCTTTGGTTTTGTGACTTACTCTTGTGTTGAAGAGGTGGATCCAGCAATGTGTGCTCGACCACACAAGGTTGATGGGCGTGTAGTGGAACCAAAGAGAGCTGTTTCTAGAGAGGATTCTGTAAAGCCTGGTGCCCATCTAACAGTGAAGAAAATTTTTGTTGGTGGTATTAAAGAAGATACAGAAGAATATAATTTGAGAGACTACTTTGAAAAATATGGCAAGATTGAAACCATAGAAGTTATGGAAGATAGGCAGAGTGGGAAAAAAAGGATTTGCTTTTGTAACTTTTGATGATCATGATACAGTTGATAAAATTGTCGTTCAGAAATACCACATTATTAATTGGCATAATTGTGAAGTGAAAAAGGCTCTTTCTAAACAAGAAATGCAGTCTGCTGGATCGCAAAGAGGCCGTGGGGGTGGATCTGGCAGCTTTATGGGTCGTGGAGGAAACTTTGGAGGTGGTGGTGGTAACTTTGGCTGTGGTGGAAACTTTGGTGGAAGAGGAGGCTATGGTGGAGGTGGTAGCAGAGGTAGTTATGGAGGAGGTGATGGTGGATATAATGGATTTGGAGGTGATGGTGGTAACTATGGTGGTGGTCCTGGTTATACTAGTAGAGGAGGCTATGGTGGTGGTGGACCAGGATACAGAAACCAAGGTGGTGGATATGGCGGTGGTGGTGGAGGAGGAGGATATGATGGTTATAATGAAGGGGGAAATTTCGGTGGTAACTACGGTGGTAGTGGGAACTATAATGATTTTGGAAATTACAGTGGACAACAGCAATCAAATTATGGACCCATGAAAGGTGGGGGCAGTTTTGGTGGAAGAAGCTCGGGCAGCCCATATGGTGGCGGTTATGGATCTGGTGGTGGAAGTGGTGGATATGGTAGCAGAAGGTTCTAAAAACTCAGCAGAAAAGGGCTACAGTTCTTAGCAGGAGAGAGAGCGAGGAGTTTTCAGGAAAGCTGCAGGTTACTTTGAGACAGTCGTCCCAAATGCATTAGAGGAACTGTAAAAATCTGCCACAGAAGGAACGATGATTCATAGTCAGAAAAGTTATTGCAGCTTAAACAGGAAACCCTTCTTGTTCAGGACTGTCATAGCCACAGTTTGCAAAAAGTGCAGCTATTGATTAATGCAATGTAGTGTCAATTAGATGTACATTCCTGAGGTCTTTTATCTTTTGTAACTTTTTCTTTTTCTTTTTCTTTTCATTACATCAGGTATATTGCCCTGTAAATTGTGGTAGTGGTACCAGGAATAAAAAATTAAGGAATTTTTAACTTTTCAATATTTGTGTAGTTCAATTTTTCTACATTTTAGTACAGAAAATTTAACAAAATGCAGTTTTGAAGGTGTTTCCTTGTGAGTTAACAAGTAAAGAAGATCATTGTTAATCACTTTTGTATGAATTTTGCTAAAGTTAACTGTAAAGAAACACCTACTGACTTGCAGTTTAAGGGGAATCTATTCTCCCCATTTCCAAACCATAAAATGAATGGGCTCTAACATGTGGAGAGAATAGACACTTGTATGTTTGCATTGTGTTTTAGATAAATAGAATTGGGTATTTAAATTAGTATATTTGTGACTTTAATAGAATTAAGATATACCTTCAAATGAAAAAAATCTCAAAATTCCTATTTGGTTTTGTGCATTTTTTCCCCCTAAAATATAATCATGATTTTAGTGTGTTAGCTTTGCCGAGAGTCCTAGCTGTGTTTAGAACATCTCCATCTACATTCACCTTGGTCACATGTGAACTGCTGCCATAGTTTTTATTTGGGTGTAAAGAATGTCTGCTGCCCTTTTAATTTTGCAGAGGTAGTGGATGTTTTTCCTTTCCTCCTCCATTAAAAATCATTCTTAAAAACTTTCAGAATACAGGACCACTAAACCTGCTGTATCTGAGCAAATTGGTGGCTACCTTTTTTCCTTTTTAAAGCACAAGAGGCCCATAAATTTTCAGTTATTTTCCTTGGTTTAATATATATATTTTGATACAAACTCAAAGCAAGAGAATAAAAGTCATGCATTGTTGAACCCTTACAAAAAAATAAAAAATAAAGATAAAATAATACAAACTTATTCAAGAAGATTTAAAATTTCATAAATTACTTTATTGTATTTTAAAGTAATAAATTTTAAAATAATTTTATCTAGCATTAAACAAGTAAAATATATAAAACAATCAACATACATAAAATCAAGGCCAATTTACTCCTGTTTAAAAGGTGGGCTTTTTCTTTTTCAACCAAAAATTGATTTTAGAAACAAGAATAAGCAAGAAATTTTAGAGCAAAATGTGCATGTTCCTTATTTATTATTTTGGTATACAAAACATTCCATTTCCCAAAGCTTTCTGGGCACTGTACCAACATTGAGACACCACAATTAAATTCAATTAAATCCTGTCACTAAAAGCGCACACTTCATATTGACACCCAAGTATGAAGAAAACATTAGGGTCTTTAACAAATATTTATCTAACCAAAATAATATCTTACGTTTTTCTAACAGGTATGTCATACCAAGGCTTGTAAAACTACAGAATTTATTATGCTAGAACAGAGAACTATGCAATTCCCTATATTGATCATTAAGGATTTTAATTATATTTATTTCTTATTATTTTTCTTGGAAGTAATCAGTATGCAAGCAAATATAGAGTACAATTATCATGAAAAAGAATCTGCAGACATGAAGCAAAAAGAGCCTTCTCCATTTCCCTGCATTCTTTTTTTTAGTTAGATTGGAATGAAAGAAGAGCAAATCAAGGGAATGTTTGAGGAGCAAATCAAGGAAATTTTACAATTGTAGAAGCCATACTATGCTTGTTAAGCAGGTACACATACACGCATTTGTGCGTGTGTGATCTTAGTGCTGTGATGTATTAACCAAGCAAGTTAGCCCTACTTCACACTGGCCTTTCGTCCTCATATCCAGTCTGTCTGTCATGGGTGGAAGCTGTCTGGGTATGAATGGGATGCATTTTCTGCCAGGGGCAGGAGGAGGAGCAGGTGATATCTGCTGCAGCTCTTTTCCAGACCCTCAGCTCTTCAGTGATCTAGATGGAATTAATCAACATAACAATCTTTCTGGCTTCTTACTTCTGTGTACCCACAGCTCTCACAATTGAGGGCATCTTGTCCATACTTGCAGGTTCATGCTGCAGAGTTCCAGACTTTGGAGTTACTCTTATCCCAAGACAGTGGACATGTGAGGCCTGTCATATGAACTCTGTGTCAGGCATCATTAAAATTGCTGCCGTTCCTCTCTGTTCCCATTTGCTGCTTTGGACCACAACCCTATTTGGCATTCCAGTTGATCCACTGTCTGACGTTCCATCTGTTCCCAAATTCTGCCTGCCCAATATTCCCTGAGAAAAGAATCCAGTCACCAAGGGGACATAGCATTAGGCACACATCTCTGTTCTGTGGCACACAGTATCTACACACTTCCCCACTGCTGTCTGCCACATATCTCCAAACCCACCTGCAGTCTCCATTTAAAACTGTCTTTCACACACACTCTCCTTCCTATACAGCACTGTTTGCTAGACTTCCCTGAGATCTGCAAGTTTCTGCAGGAATTCTCCTTTCTTTTGTCACTTTTGGGTCCCTGAAATTCCATCAGTCAACCTTAACAGCCTGTCTTCCATGACACTCTGGACCAATTGGCCTGATTTAGCCTCTTTCCTTGTTCCCTTGTCTCTGTTGTTCCTCTGGTCTGATTCCACCAGGCAGTGTTGAGTTCTGATTTGCAGAGTCAACCTTTCCACCCCTAGTGACAAAATCCAAACTACACTGTTTCCCTTGGCCTCCTAATTCTGGAACTTATTTGCAAAATAACATTGGACTTGATATTCTTCTACCTTCTATTCGTACCTAGTTCCTTATCTAACATTTTCTAACCTGGACACGGTAACCCACTCTTATTCCAGAGAGCTGTCATTGGTTGTCAGGCACTCTTCATCTTGATTTAAGTTCTGGTTAAATCAACTGAACAGTGCAAAATAGTCTCCGTCCTTTCACCTGTCAGATTGTCCCTGGGTTTTTCATTCTTATTACCAGTCTTTGGATCTAGGGACCTTTACCCTGTCCTGCATTACTGACAAAGCATTAAAGTCATTCTCACTAACTAATCTTTTCTTGTCAAAGTCTATATGTACTGCGCAATGCTGCCAGATTCACGGTGCCATGGCAAATAAACATGAAATTCTTAATACTTAAAACTGTTCTCCCGGGAAAACCTTTTTCTTCACTCAAAAATTACTTTAAATATTTACACATTGTTCTTTCTTGTTGCTTATGTATTTTTAAGAAGTCTACCCTACTATATTTTACAATAGACGCAAACTCCAACCTGTGTTCCTGACCAAATCTGTTTCCATTTTATCTGTCCACTTATCTAATAAGCATTTTCCTGAATGCCTCAGACCTATTGCAGACCCTACAATAAACTTAGAAGATTCAAAGATTTAAAACATGATTGGAGCACTCAAGAAACTCAAACTAAGTCTACTAGAGGACAGAAGTTCATAAACAGATTACTGTGAGGGTAATGTAATACACAGTATAATAGAGGGGTATGTTAAAGAGAGCATAGCTTGATTGTTGACAAAAAAGTCTTAGAACGCTTCACATCTGAATGTCAGATGAATATCAAATATAGATGATATAGATGTGTGAATGTTGGTGTATTAATTGACATAAAATTTAGTCCCATTCAATAATGAAAATAGAGACAAAAAAATTTTTTGAGCATCTAGTTTTGTGTCACGCTGAAGGAGTTGGCAGATCATGTTGGGAAGGCAAAAATAGATGTTTCAATTACTTCCATTAAGTTTCGTAATTCATGTATAGTTTGAAAATATCTTTAAGGTGCACAGATTAGATTTTGCTTTTTATAATACAAATGATAAAATTTATAGTAGAGAACATGATTATATTTTATTTACATGTCTGTTATGAAAACTTAGTTTTGTAATATGTTTTATGAAATACTGTAGTTTTGATTGTTATTTCATGTCTATATGATTTTGCTATATTTATTTTATACCAAAGGCAGCAAAAATGCAGAAATATGAAAACAAATTATACAAAATAAATTCAGCTAATGGAACAAGGTCATTCCTTAAAATTAATATCTCAATTTTAGTGGTGTGGCTGTAATAATAAAAAGAAATCATTTGAGATGAAAAAAACTAAAAATAAACAGCTTTTATTTTAAACATTTAAGTACACTAGCTTTTGTTAAGCTTAGAATTGTAATACTGTGGGCAATCAGAATTTTTATAAAAACATCCAAAAATTGCCTAATTATGTTACTTTTAATTCAAAAATTTACTGTTTTGGGGTTATATTGCAAAACTAAATATATAGTATTAGTATTACTGGAGAAAATTAGTTATCTTAAAACATGCTACACCCTCCATCACCCCCACATACTTTTAAGAAAAAGACAAATACAAAGATTACCTAAGTCTTTTCCCAAAGGTTCACAGTATACTGTTTTTTTTTAATTAAGAACATATTTTACTCATGTACAGAGAATTATATAATACCCCAATTTAATAAAAGTTAACATCTTGCCATATATATACATATATATAAAGACACATTACCAAAATGTAATTTCTCAAAGAAAAAATAGAAACCTGTATGATCAGGAAAGATCACACTCAAAAAAGAAAGAGAGAAAGAAAAGAAACCCTGAAAAGACTTACCATCATTAAAGACTTCACAGCTTTCAAAAAACATATATCCTCTGTGTTACACACACTATTGCACATAAAACAAAGAGGACGTCTTCCTAGATTCTTTTATGAAACTTTGGTTTCATGGTACCAAAACTGGGCAAAAGTATAAGAAAAGAAAATGATTAAATATCTCACTTGTGAACAGAGATGCAAGTCTTAAATAGAATATCTACATGGAATTCATCCAAGTTTAAATAAGTTTACTAATAAAGAATTTAACCCAGCAATGCATAAAGTGTTCAAACTTAAAAAAAAACTTAAAAAACATCTGCTAATGTTAATCACCAAGATAGAAAATTAAAGATAAATGTATACTTTCCTGGCAGGGGTGTAAATTGGTAAAATCACTTTGGAAATTGTTTAGCCTTATTTTATAAATCTGTACATTCACATACTCTACAACCAAAAAAATTCCGCTCTTAGATACATAATAACAAAAAAAAAATTTGAGTATGTATGTTAGGACACAAGTATAAGAAAGTACATAGCATTGATTTTGAAAGCCAAGAAATGGAAATAATCAAATACTCATGACAGTGGAATGGGTAAATGTACTGTCTTATATGCACACATGAAATATTACACATTAATCACAATAAATGTACTTTACCTAGGATCCATTCCTATATAATAAAACTGAATTTTAAAAAACAAGGAAATTATGAAAATGTAGCATTGGTTAACCTTGGTTGGGAGACACAGGAAGACAGTGGAAGATGTACACATAGGTACTGTTAACATTGTAGTTCTTGGGTTAGGTGGGTATTGGTCTTATGCTATTAATTGGGTTCATTATATATGATAATCTCAATATAATCATATAAAATTTAACAAAATTCAAAACCTATTTATCCTTTTAAAATTCTGTAGAAAATAACCAATAAAAGGGAAAATTCTTAATCTAATTAAATGTATCTATTAAAAAGGCTATATGGAAAAGCATTCTCAGTGCAGAAATGTTAAACATATTTCTAATGTCTGGGTTCTTGTTGTTGGATTATCTTTATTACTGTTTCCATCTTGAAAATACAACCATATCAGTTGTTGTAACTTGCAAGTTTTAAAAAGAAATATGATATTTCAGAATTATTATTCACAATTTACCTTCAGTGTTCTGAACAACAGTGATATTTCTTATTCCTAAAGCATAATCTCTAGATGACAGTTTTGTTAGTTGCTGTTACTTTTTTTAAAAAAAGATATTACTTTACAAAAGAGAAGTAGACAATCCATTGTCAGGCCAAGTTTTTTTTGTTGTTGTTTTGTTTTCAGAAAACAGGGTATTTAAAAAGTAGTAAATTATATGTGTGAGTTTTATCTGTCCCAAGTGTCACCTCTTCCTTTAAAGAGACTTTGAAAAATAATTTGTGTTGATTCTATAGTTGATCTGTTTAATGTACAGATGTGTCAAAGCCTATATTCTTATTCCAAAACTAACAGTTATTTCAGCAATTTTTGTAATGTACCAGATTTCTCCATGATGGGAAAGACATGCCAGCTTAACCAATTTCAGTGCAACAAGCTGCAGAATCAAGAGACAAATCTTGTGAGTTGTTTATGAGGATGAATAGTTTGTGTGTGTGTGTGTGTGTGTGTGTGTGTGTGTGTGTGTGTGTGTGCTTTTATTTCCTTGCTGATGGGTTTCATTGTAAATAATTTTCTGAAACTATACTTTTAGTGTCATTCTAGCTAATAATTCTGCATGATTTCTCTTTCTTTAAATCAGCATTTGAATTTCATTTAAAAATCTTTGGATACCAAGATCCTTAAGTGCTTATAATATTAAATAAAGGGAATTATACCTCTATTTTCTGTTTATTTCACTTCTGATTTTTTTTGTGTAAATTATATTTAAAATATTAGCAGCTTTGTGTCCAAAGTCCCAGATGGGATACGAAAGACAGCTTTTGCAAAGATGTTCAATGACTGGGGAATGTCTCATGAAATTCATTTAAATCTACATGTGAGTCTTAAGTGCAGTGAACTATAAATTAGGGAATGTTTAAAATTTTAATACATGTGCAAAAAAATTAGATGACTTTAATATACTGAGTTTGTTCCAAGTGATTTATTAATTCCATATCCTAATTTAAGACTGTGGTTTATAAGCTACTTTACAGTAATTGAAAATATAGTGCATGAACAGTTTTAGAGTTAAAGAATAAGACTTTTTTTAAATATGAGATTGTTTGGAGCTGATTGTGCAAAGAAGTGAGCCCTTGTTCTTAGACAAGCATATATATAAAAGTCCCATAAGAAGGGAAGAATGAGCATCTTATTGTTTACGTGAAGTCAAGAAGAACATTATGTAATGAAAGTTACACACTCTATATGCAAGCCATAGCATTATAACTTTTAGGTGTATTCCTGTTTTGGGCTTCATTATAGATATATCCAGGCCATATCATACTGTGGGACTTAATTAAAATAGGTTCATTAGATAGTATTCAGATTTTGCCAGCATCCGGCACCCAGTTTTATATTCTGCCACTTAATAAGCTCAAAAAAACTTGGACACTATATTCAGGAGCATAAATGGGAAATAATATTGAGACCTAAAAGGAGAAGCTTTATGGGATTGGAGTTTCATGTATACTATAACAGCTGCTCCTTTTTTCCACTTGGGAACAAAACAAGTGGAAATTAGCATCAATACCAGTGGAAGAATATGGATAAGATATTTATCCCATAAATAAATTAATATAAATAAATAAAACATGCTGATTTTATGGTTATTCAATGCAGAAATCTTTAACCATGGCCTTTAATGAGGCTATTTCAGATGACAACTATAATTTGTGGTGACCGGAGTTCTGATGAACTAGATAACCTGCCAAATCCACCAGAGCCTGACTTGTCCTTCTTATACAAACAAAATGCTGACAGTGTTACTGACCATGCATTTGAATGGAAATAAGTTCTATCCTTTTAATCCATACTATATGTATACTCTGTCCTTTGGACAAAAGATTTTTTTTTAAGTTGCCTTTAGGGCATTCTGCTTTCTGTGTCAATCGTTCTTAACCTTATAATCCAAAGCATTTCTCTTCTTGCTGGGCCATCTCCTGGCTTTCCCCTCCCATCGCTTTAGAACAACATGCTGACCTGCATTGTTTTTCAGCTCTTGACACTGCTGGTATAATTCCCCAAAGCAATTTAAAGTGTGTACCTCATGCCTGATTCCCTAAAGGCTATGCCCCTTTCCATTTCCTTTTGTAAGGACAAGGACAAGGACAAATAAGTTACATCTAGATTCCTTTGCATGTTGTGTTTCTCTGTTGTTTTAGCCTAAAAATCAATCACCACAAAATGTGCACATAGCCAGTTAAGACTGAAAATAGTAGAATTAAGGCTTACACGGTCAAATGAAACTAAATGATGGATAGGACTCTACAGATGATTTACAAATTGTGAAAATGGCAAAGTTTTATATTAATGTAACACGCACAGTTCCTCCAGGAAGCATGGTGCATAAAGCTACATTGTGCATTCTGTCAACTTTCCTACCTTTCGATGGTCTCTTAATATTTAAAATATGCAATGTGATTCACCATCGTTAGAGTGTACATTATGGATGTTTTATTTTCAGAGTTCTCCTGATTTTTATTTATTTGTCACAGAATAAGATTTATGTAAATATACATATTGACACATATTTGCCTATAGATATTTTGTGTTTGTGAATGTCAGTCTCTAAAATATGTAATGGTTGTACAAAATAAAAATGCTTTGACAAAATTATATTAAGTAGCTGTCAAAGATATATGCGGTCTGTCCAGAAAGTACCCAGCCATGTAACATGAAAAATAGAGACATTTATTGAAGCAGATACAAGAAACATTATACAGTACACAGAACATGATGCCTCAGTCCCCTTCCAAGTAAGCACCTTGGGACCTCACAGTTCTTCCAATCGCCATCAGCCGCCCATCATATTTTCCTGAATTTCATCGGTGGCCTGAAATCTCTTCCCTTTCAAAGGTAATTTTAGTTTGGAGAAAAGCCAGAAGTCACAGGGCACCAAATCTGGGCTGTAGGGAGCTGAGTCATCTTGGTGATTTGATACGTCACAAAAAAAAAAACAAAAACCCTGTATAAGATGTGATACATGAGCAAGCACGTTGTCATGATGAAGCTGCCGGTCACTGGTTGCCCATAGCTATGACTTTCTAAAATCATCTGAATAGTTTCTATGGAGGAATGTTCAAGCAAGCTTAACACAAAATTTGATGCTCTATTTGCTCATTTTAAATTCAACAGCCACATAGTACACATGCTCACTCA
The DNA here is from genome assembly GCF_987537825.1 of Furipterus horrens. Taxonomy (NCBI): domain Eukaryota; kingdom Metazoa; phylum Chordata; class Mammalia; order Chiroptera; family Furipteridae; genus Furipterus; species Furipterus horrens. The sequence goes on along the minus strand of NW_028327175.1, from coordinate 54,035,599 downwards.
ACAGCATTTACCAACCCCACTGATTGGACAGTGAAGTCATCATTGTTCATTCATGAGCCTTCCAGTCCACTCTCCTTGGCTGCCACGTTACATCCATGCCATACAAAACCTTCCCATTATATTAACAATGACTACTTTTTCAAGTAAACAGTCAACCAAATTTTAAGTACTAAAATACCTGAGAGTTTGATGACAAGTTCAATGAATCTTTAGCTTTATAAAAGATTCTGACACAATTTTTATAGGCTGTCCTCTCTCTGTGCTATCAAAAAGCACTAAAGAGAAAGCTACTTCAGTTTCTACTTAAAGTTATATTATTCTTTTCTAAGTTACACGCAAAAAATTTACCAAGAATATTTTTGTCTTTTACTTCATTTGAATTTTTGTACTGTAGTAATTAAAGTATTTGAATGACGTCTATTAGACATCATCATGCTCTTTGATCACACTTGCATTGTCTCTCTTAACTAATTAATAATGACCCTATCAATTTCAGATTTAATTCAATTAGCCACTGTTCTTAATTTTTATTCATGAAATATATCAAAGTGCCCAGCCAAATCAAAATCAGTCTTAAAGGTAAATAAAGAAGATGTTAATTCTACTCTCCAAGGGCGATCTTATTTTCTGTGAAGTCAGCAGAAAGTCACTTTCAATAACTTAAAAAGAATAATGTCATTGTTTTCCCTAAAAAATTTGTTTTATATTTTTTAGACATGTTTTATTTTTTCTGACACAGAATTTGGAGAAATTATGTAAGAGCTTAACTGTTAATTTAATGTCAACTTTAGTTATTTGTAACTATAATTTTTTGATAATTATTTTTTAAACCAATTCAAAAAATGAAATTTGCATAGGATATTTCAAAGATCTGCTCAAAAGAACAGAAATCAAGTTATTTTTCCTTATGTATCATGATTTGAATGCACCAATCCATACAAGGCAATTGTTTCATATAATACTATTTGTTAACTCAGAATGTGTTTATAATTTTGGTCATTTATTCTTCTTAAACATCTTTGGGACTTAATGAGAAAATCTTGATAGATGGACTTTCCTTTAGAACTATTTGACACACAGAGTTTTAATGAAGCTTGATTGATTTGATTTTCTCAAATGTTTTCCTGATAACTACATTTGGAAAGTTCCTCTGGAGCCGAGAAAGAAGAGAGCATGCATTACTTTTTATAATGACAAATATTATTAAAATAGAAATATGAAATCTTTATCATTATCATGCTATCTCCCATTAGTATTTAAAATATGCTGTTGAATTACTTGCATAATTCTAAATAAACTTTTTTAAAGTTAATATTCATAAGCTGATAGCAATCATGGGGTGACGCTCTGTTGACATATGGCATTGTTCATGTTATAATTGCAAGTAATTGTTTAGTACAAAATTATCTCAAGTTTGGATTTAGGGCAGATGACGCCTGGGTTTTTGGAATGTCTATAATATGCCAGGTTTCCTACAAAGTACACTCCTGGGTGATGACTTGAGCTTGGGAAGCTTGTTTATGGCACTCTACACGTGTTTTATGTGGTGTCACATGTAAAAGGCAAAGTATAAAACACAATAAAGCAGTAAATTCCCTCACCCTGTCTGGTGTGGCTCAGTGGATTGAGCCCTGGCCTACAAACCAAAAGACTTCCAGGTTGATTCCCTGTCGAGGCACATGCCTGGGTTGTGGGCCAGGTCCCCAGTTGGGGGTATGCAAGAGGCAACCACACATTGATGTTTCTTTCCTTATCTTTCTCCTGCCCTTTCCCTATCTGTAAAAATAAATAAATAAAATATTTTTTAAAACAGTAAGTTTCCTCTATAATGGAAAAGTTATTTTTTGTTATTATTTTTTTTGTATTAGTGGTCATAGTTTTAAATTTCTGTAAGACAAAAGCAATTGCTTTATTAAATATTTTTAATATTATTGTAGATTAAAACTTTATTAGAAAGGGGGGAATGCAACAATGAGTGCTGGAATGAGTGTATTTATCAGGTCTCCATAATATTTCAAGGTTCTGAACCCATAACCTTAGAACTACAAAAGCATATCAGATACAGGGGCTGCATAAGTTTCATAAGTTGATAACATTAACTAATAGGTCTGCAAGTAAGAACTAAAAGTATACCCAACATCTGATAATGAACAATATTTTTCAAATGCCACGTACAATAATTGTGTGCCTTAAAGTAGCTAAGATTATATATAATTATTTTATGTAATCTTGAGGTGAAAATTCTTTATTAACCAAAATGTTGTCTAAATATTTTACTTGTTATTTTATTGTTAAGTACTATATTATTATATTAACTTCAAAGTTATTTCTGTTTAATGAATTAATTTTACAAATCTCCATGAAGTTATAAGATGTATAATCCAAAATAACTGATGCAATATAAAAAAATCTGTATGTAGCATTTTAGATGCAGCTGAGTGGCATATTTCTGTGATAAATCTCTTTGGTCTTTTTGTTACCTTCTCTGCACGCTTAATTTATCTGTATCACTTTTCACTTTCCTCACCCTTTGGAAATATTTCCATGAAACTCATGAATTTCCTAAGTCTTCCCTATCTCCTTTCAGGGAGCCATCTGTCAGGGTGTTATGCAGATATCTGAAATGCAGCTTATCTTAACCTTTCTCATACAAATGCCCTTAGTTATTCTACACTGTTTTTCTAAGTTAGACACTGTAAAAATATTTGTTTTCCTAAGATATTACAAGATGCTTTACAACAAAACATTATATTCCCACATAATTCTTCTATAGTACATTTTTATTATATATAATTTATAACTATTTCTATACATCTGTCTCTTTTTTCAGTAGTAATTAGAAGGAAAAATCACTATAATTTGGAATCTAATTTTCTCTTTTAATATTATTTTAGAAGTATTTCCCTATTGTAATATAATCTTAATATTCAAACTGGGATGCAGAGCATTCCATATGTTTATATTATTTTTAGTTAAGCATTTCACCCATGAATGACAATTTCAGTTGTTTCAAATTTTCTTTATTTTAAGTAAAATGAAATGAATGACTTCATATAAATATATACCAAGAAGTTTCCAAAATATAGTATAATCCAGAAGTTGCTTCTAGGGCAATAGGGCCATTCGATTTTCCTATTTCTATAAGTTTGCTTCTAATAAAGTGCTCTAAGACCAATATTAGATTCTTCCACTGATTCATTTACTGTTCGTTATCAAAGCTTTATATAGCCCTGACTATATTCTATATATTGTTTTAAACATTTAATAAATATTAACTCATCTAATCCTCCTAAATCCTATGAGGACTATTTTAACCTCGTTTTTCAGATGAAGAAATTGAGATGTAGAAAGGTACAGAAACTAGCTCAAGGGCAAATAGCTAGTAGGGGCAGAGCCAGATTGGGAATCCAGATCATCCAGCTCCACTAGAATGTGTTGCCTCTCACAATCACATTCCTGAAAGTCAGAGATTTTAACTAATTGCCTTCCCAGTCAAAATTGGCTGTTACCATTATGACAATTGCCTTTCCTTGACCAGTAATGTTATTCTGAGCAGTGAAATGCGAGCAAGGCAGTTAGCATTTTCTGCTACGATGCATTGTGGCATCAGCCATGGGCTGATTCTTGTCTGCAGAACATGCTTAGGAGGTAGTCACCTCTCAACCCAGCAAAACCTTTTTTTGAGGGACAATTACACATGCAAAGCATATTTAATACAGATCTGGATATGAAGTGCAGTGCACCAAGCCAAAAGTCCACCGACATGCCCGCTCTGTGCCCTAATAACCTGCTCTATGTGAGCCAAACCTTGGGAGGTGACGGTCTAAAACAGCAGAAAGTATTTTGTCATTTTGTCCAAAATGTTTGCACGACATCTTGAACTCAAAAGATATATAAGCACGCAGAGTAGTCCTGGGTTAGGGATACGCATAGGTCTAGAAGAAGAGGCTTTTCTAGGATTAACCTACACGTTGAACATGAGGAAGACGTACCTGTGAGTGTGCCTCAGAGTGAGATCTGTATACACCCTGTCGCAGCAACCTCATGTTAAGTGCTGATTCTTTTTGTACGGATAAAAGGTTTGCTTAGGCCTGGTATTCTAAGTTCACTGTAACAAATTTTAGGAAAAATTCCCATCTTTAAAACAGATTGCTAAGTCAAGAAGTTGATTTAATGGAAAAAAGAAAAAAGAAAAAGAAAGAAAAACATTTCTAGACTAAAAAAAATAGAAAAGAAAGCTGGAGAAGGGGAGCAGTTAGAGCAAGAGAAAAACATACCTGTTAGAGAGAGCCAAGACACACAACTTAAGGAGAAAACATCTCCACCCAGCAGGAAACCCAGCTGACTTGAAGAAATACCACAGAAAATGAGATGCTATAAGACTCCTCATTGCGTCACCTTAGCTAACGACTGATAGAAGTTTAGAGATTGGAGAATCCAGCACTGGGAGAGGTTTATATTCTTGGAGGCAGTTTGAGTTCCTGTGTGTTTACAACCTTGATGGCAAACAATCACTCAGAGTACTGTAAGAGGTTCTTTGTGTTTTTCATTTGTTTGTTTGTTTTTGCATTTATTGAGTATTGACAACATCAAGAGCACTTTGAAGACCAGGGGCTATACTTAGATGTCTCTGCGCTTTAGATTTGGATTTAGGACAACAAAAGTGATCCATATTTTTAATCCCAGACAGCTGAAGAACAGAGTGGAAATGAGTGTTAACAGACAAGGCTGCTCTCCCAGTATTGTAAAGCCAGAATTCTGTGTATGTGTGTGTGTTTGTGCGCGTGTCTGGGGATTACAGCTGAAATAAGTTTGAGGAATATGGTGAGAAACTTTGTGATTCCTCAGAAATTCCTGAAACAGTCACCTAGAAATAGAAAAATGGCAGAACTTTCAATCAGAAAGATATGCATTTGAATCTGGGGTCCTTCCTTTATTCACTGTTTATCTTTGAATCATGAATCAAGTTATGTTCGATATCTATTCCCCCATCCCTAAAGTTAAGAGAATACCATATCATACAGGGTTGTTCAGGGGATTCAATGAGGACATACACAAGTGCACTTAGTATAGTGGCAACAACAGTTTCCTTCCCAGGATATCATAGTTTTGCCATCTTGGATTGCTGTTGGATGCACAGGCTTTTAGATGATGTAATACATGTTAGGAAAATAGCAAAAACAGAAGCACAGTATTTTATAGTATTTGTTAAACTTTCTAAAATGTTTTAATAAAGCATTAAAGGTAGGGTTCTGTCTTAATTCATTGTCCAGTCTGAGCCAAATGTCTTTAATTACAGAAAGTTTCAAAAAGTGAGCAAAACTTTGTGACTTTTTTAAAATAAATATTCCTAGGCTCTGAAACATGGGGATGTTCTTTCATAACTTTATTTGATGAGCATCACTGAATATTCTTTGTTCAATTCATTCCACTAACTTCTCATTTATGGCTATATCTGACCCATGACTGTCTATTTGTGACTAAGTACATCTCACAGGATGAAGAACCAGAAATAGAAACAATAGGACATAGTGGTTAAAAGCCACCAAGGTCAAACATGGGAGCATGGCAGTTAAAGATGATAAGATCAAGGATATAACAGGGCACTTAGTCATAGGAAGTAGGAGGAGGTAGGTGGCTATTATAAGGGGAGAAAGGAAGTCATAGATTAAGGAACATTAAGAAATAAAAAGTAATGTTTTTATAAGAATTTTCCACATGGAAATAAATTTTTCCCATTTAAAAAATATTAGTATTATAAGTTGTAAAAAAAGATGGATGAATTATTAGGGAACAAAGAGGGAGAATACTAAACTATTCAATGTAATGTATTCTTTAATATAAATCATCTCTATCTTTTATATTTAATTACATTTTGATGAATTTCATGTTTACTAAATCACCATGGGTTTTTAGGCATATATTTGTCCTTTAAGTATATATTTTACAGGAAAGAAACACATCATCACATCATGACACAAATCCCACAAGTCATGGGGGCATGTTTTAATTATCCATTTTTGAAGAATACTGGACTTTCTCATCAATATTTTCAGGATTGTAGTTTTCTGAAAGACTTTCATTGACAACAGTTACTAGTACCTTATTACATATTGCTAACCTGCATAAAATTCGTGGAAATGGGGTTGCCTTTTTATTTAATGTATAATGATGAAAAATCTAATACCATTTTTTTCTGTCTCATGTGTACACAGCAACAATTTTATATTTATTATTATGAAATGACCAGTAAAGTCAGAAATTCAATTATAATACAATTTCTGAAAGATAATGATCAGTCTCAAGATCAGGCTTGCCAGTTCTGTACTATCTTAGTTTTACAAAACTGCATAGCTGGATGAACTAATTTAGTAGAAAATTGATTGCTATGTTGAAATGACCATCTTTTTATTTTAAAATGGTCAAAATGGTTGTTCCAGTTTTAAACTGTTTACCCCAGTGGCAAAATCAAAATTACAAGCCAATAATCAACTCAGTCATCAGTTTAAAGTGATAATAATCAATGGAATCTTGCCCTCATCATATCTGTTTCTTATCTCCTTAGTTAAAGAGACTTACAAATTTATAATAGACTCTATTTTGGCATTAAATTGTGTCTTTTCCTTTTTTAGGTAGATCTTTTAGTCCCTACCAAAGTGACCGGCATCATTACACAAGGAGCTAAAGATTTTGGTCATGTACAATTTGTAGGCTCCTACAAACTAGCTTACAGCAATGATGGAGAACACTGGACTGTATACCAGGATGAAAAACAAAGAAAAGATAAGGTAAGTCATCCATCTGGTTTATAAGATTCAGAAGTGGAGGATCACATTGTATCTAAGTTTATTGAATAAACTGAGTATACATCTGTAATGCAAATAATGGCTGCATGCATAAAAAATGTATGTTAAATAGAAAGCTTTATAGAATAACACTGTAAAGGAGTTTATAGTCAAATAAGGTAATGGTGCCACCTGTAGAAAAACAGATTGCTTTACTAATGACAATTTTTGCATTATCAATTATCTAAGACCTAAGATTCAGCATATATTTATCATAAAGCACATGCAAATACTTATTGTTTCAACACATGATGCTAATATTTTATTATTAAAATACGTTACTGGTACCAGAAAAGAAAGTTCTTTGGAGAAAAATATTTCAAAGGTTAATTAAAAGATTTTTGAGCATTAGAATTTCACTGATTATTTTGATAATTAAGAATTCTAGAAATACACAAATTTTTACTGTTGTAGTAGTTCATCAGAATTAAAATATAGGATGTTTCCTAATATTGATTTATTTAATTTTTGATGTGTCTAACCTGTTTTAATATAATAATAATAGATATATATTAATGGTCTATACAATTCTACATCATACAATTTGTATTTGTTTAAAGTTCTTATCATTTTTAACTTTTTTTCCTAATATCTACTGGTTTGAATTTATATGGGACGTTGAAGAATGGAAGTACTCTGGGATAATGTCAATAATTAGTTGGTTCAAATGTTAAAATATGACCTCAGCTGGACTAATAAAATTGAAATTAACTCATTGTGCTAGAACTCTAGGTTTCTGAAGACATCAACAGAAACAAATATCTTCATTTAAGGATTTGGGTGAACATATAACACACTTTTATGCATATTCACTATTTCTGAGTTAACAATTATTTCTTTCCATTTTATATAGCCCTTTTTATCCCTTACAGTTTTTGTATTATTAACCAATAGAGAGCTTGGAATATCTTTTTTCCTCAAGTATTCAGGCAAAAGTTTTATATATTTTTCTAGAAATTCTAACCCTGCAATTGCTATTTAAGTGATTCAACAGAGTCTGAATTCAGTTAAGACAAAACTGGTTTTAGACAAGACATGATTTTAAGGTTAGATTATAACAGCCATACTTATCTACCTTTATAACATCTTAGAGCAAACTCAATTAACATCTTGATACATTCATTTAACATCTCAGAATATACACACATTTTACATTTTACCATCTCGGAGGTTGTTGTATCTTACAATGTTACAGTTTAATTGGGAGCACTTATTTTCTAGAACATAAAATAATGACATGTTTTATATTCAGTGACATAGTAGATTGAATTAATATTGGGTATTCTGTAAAACTGCCTTCAAATTTATTTTTGAGCTGTAGACAAATATCACCCATCATTTATTGAAATTATTTCAACTCTTGTCTTTCACTTTTTACAGCAGACATTCTGATGAATAGAAAATAAATATGGTCTATATGATGAAGATTTTTTAACTTTATAAATTATTTAACTCTTGGAATTAATTTTAAAGCAGATAAGTTTTATCATCCATTATCTATGTGTAATATTTACTAAAAAACACATCTGTAGTAGCAAAATCCTTACATAGGTTGTTTTGTGAAGAGCTGTAAAGAAAAATATGGTTAAATTATTGTAATGGTAAAATACTTCTTGTCTCTATTTACATTAAGCATATGATTTAATGATTATATGTGAATAATTTAAAAATTTTCCCTTAATAGACTAAAAATTTGCCTATTAATGACTTTTACCTTATATCTTAATCTGAAATGTATGTAAATCACTTGTGCCAAGTTTACCAAGTTACTTAATAGCATTGTTCAGGTTTTTTATCTCTTTACTGGTTTCCTATGTACTTGTACTGTCAATTACAAAGAAAGCAATGTGGAAATCTCCAACTATAATTAAGAATTTCTCCATTTCTCCTTGCAGTCATATCAGTGTTTGCTTGATGTATTTTGAAGCTCTGTTAAAAAATGCATGAACAATTAGGACTGTAATGTTTCTTGATCAAATAGCTCCTTTATCATTCAAAAATGACTTTCTTTATCCCTGGTAATATTTTTTCCTCTGAAATCTACTCTGCCAGTATTGATAGAGATTCTCCAGCTTTCTTTTGATTAGTGATACTTTGGTATATGTTTTTCCATTCTTTTACTTCTAACCTAATTATACATTATATTGGAAATGCTTTTTTACTGTGCAGCATATAGTTAAGTCTCCTTTTTTAAAAATCCAACTAACCCTGCTTTTTACTGAAGTATTTATATTTGAAATGAGTACTGATGTCATTGGGCTTACATATTTCATCTTGCTATTTATTTTCTACTTGTCACATGATTTCTTAACTTATTTCTATTTTTCTGCCTCCTTTTGTTTTAATTGTATTTTTAATGATTCCATTTTGTTTGTTTGTTAACTTATTTGCTATAACTTCTTTTTATTTTAGTGATTATTTTAGGATTACATTGTAAACTTATCAAGGCTATCTTCAAATTATTAGATAGCAGCAGAAGCTTACTTCCATAAGCACATGCAAAATAGGTTATAGCTATAGATTCACATTTATTATAACACATGACTGTGATTTTGACATTTCTAAAATGTCCTATTGTAAAAAAGAAAGAAATAGGCTCTCACTAAGCAAGTCAGAAAATTATGAGTATAAATCGACACATTCAGTGAAAAAGATATAAGCCAAGATTCTCATGTGAAACAATGTCACAGTGTCATCTGTCCACTGTAAACATTTCTGAAAAATTAAACCATTCCAATATTATGAACAGGACAGTTGCTTAAACTTAGCTAATATAACTGGCAGTTTTAAAATCAGATTTAGCCAGTTTGTTTACAATATTATATCTAAGTTCATATAATGAAGAAAAGCCTTAGATAAGTTTATAATGTATTACTGAAAAAACTAAACTGATAAACTGTACATAAGAGCACAGCAATTGCTATTATAGTAAAGAAATATTTTAAGAAGAAACTGCAGGGCATTAAACAGGTCCACTCCCACAGAGAAAGGAATTTTATAAAATAAGTGAGAAAATGTATTGCATACACTTTTTGAACATTTGTGAATATAGGCACTTATGTACATATTTATATACATTTATATATATATATATATATATATATATGTTTGAATAATTATTGTGCTTTGTTATTATTACAATTATTACTAGGTACTTTACCTATAATTTTTTAAATATATTTTTTCATTTTTGGTTTTTCAATTACAGTTGTCCCCTTTTCTCCCAATTTCTCTCCCCCACCCAACCCACCCCCTCTCCCGCAATCATATCCCTCCTCGTTGTCCATGTCCGTGAGTCATTTATATACGTTCTTTGACTAAACCCTTCCCTTACTTATCCCCCTTCTCTCTCTCTCCCCTCCCCCCTATTGACTGCTATTCTGCTCTTTTTTCTATTTAGTTCTTTTGTTTGTGTTGTTCTTTAGTTTCCTGTATTAGGTGATATCATATGGTATTTTGCTTTCTTTGCCTGGCTTATTTCACTAAGCAAAATTCTTTCTAGTTCCATCCATGTTGTTGCAAATGGCAGGAGTTCCTTCTTTCTTTCTGCTACATAGTATTCCATTGCGTAGTGCGTAAGTGTAATTTTATACAACCTTTATAGATGTGCTCTTCTTCAGAGAGGCCCTAAACAAATTAGCAAGTAATTTGTTTAAACTTGAACAAGCCATCTCCTATTGATGCTAAGTATTATTTGTGTCTTGATTTCCATGGTTACTTTCCATAAGGAAAAAAATGTCCTCATTCTTCACAAGTAAAAATTCAACCTCAAACCTTTGTTCTAATAAATATAATAAGTGAACTGAATGTTTCAGGGCAGAACATGTGCCATGAAAATGTTTTACTGACGCACATTTCAAAAGGAAATATTTACAATGTTTTCTAATTGCTTTATTTGTGTCTTTCTGTTTTTTGTTTTGTTTTGTTTTGTCTTTTTGACTACTTGCCCTCATAGGTTTTGGGAGTGTGAGTGTGGAATCTGATGTAGATCCAGAAACAAGATTATTACTTCATCAAAACAATATCAAAATAATAATATTTTGAGTTTATTGTAAGTGGTATAAATGAAATCCTAAAAATACATTACACCCTTTCTGTTTTTCATTAGTTATAACTGACTAAGCCTCAGGAAAACAATGACATGGAAAAATTATATATTTACATAGGAGTGTTTAAACATATGTATGAATATATATATAAATATATATAAATGTGTGTGTGTGTGTCTGTGTAGTGTGTGTACTTGAACTCCAAAAGTCAACTAAAAAAATTAGGTGTTTTTTTCTCTTCATTGAGATGTCAGTTTTTTTACTACCCTTCCAGAGCTTTCACGAGAATTGCAATTTACTTTAGTATTCTATTTTTTGACAAAATCCCACATTAAATCTTTCATAATTGAGCATATAATGATACTGTCTTATCACAGTCCCTGAATTTCTATTCTTTCTCTTTCTAGTATACAATATGCACTTTCTAACATTTAACCAACTTTTATATTTCTCCACAACATGGATTCAGACACATTTTCTGTTTGAAAGTCAAATGTTCCTTTGCTCTGATGAAAGTGACATTTGTTTTATACTTTTGGAACTGTTTTTTACTGTAGTTAGCAGGAAAGTTGCAAAATTTGACAGACACTTTTAGTATTTAATTTTTAAGGTTATAAACCAAAGTAAAAACAATAATAAATTTCAGGAAAAGTATTTATATGGAAAAATTAGAAATTAAGAGGGTTTTTGATCCAGTATATTAGTCATAATATCATGGTGTTTAAATAAACCTGAATTCACACCATTGGAGCTTTCTCCTTTGGAGGAAAAAAAAAAAAAAGTAGCTAGTATTTTATTTTGTCTTTCTCCCTAAAATATTATCCAAGATTTTTAAAAGCATAAGTCAAAAAATTCAACTTTACTCTGGATTCTCTATAAAAGAAAATCCAAAACAGCATTTCAGATAAGATTTTGTTGTTCCTTAAAGATCAAATTACATATCTCCATCAGGAACAATCTACAATGCTTTGGTGAACTCCTTAATTTAGTAGTTACCAAAATCTCCCAGTCATAACACTCATGCAGCAGTTTGTTAAGAAATACAGATTTCTGGTCACTGTCTCAGATTCTGGGGATAAGCTAGGAACCTAAATGTTTACAAAGGTCCTAGATTATTTGAATAATAAGTATGGGAAAGATGACTCTAATTAACACCCAAACCATAATTAAGTTTTTTGAAACTAAGTGTAATTTTGTATTTTTCTGAGACAAATGGAATATAATTCTTTAGGACTTCGCTTGGCCTCTAATTTACCATTAAAAGTCAATATTAATCAATGTTTCCAAAAGTAAGTTTAGATTTTAATAAGTTTGCCAATCCTCTTATGAACACTAGAAGATAAACACATATTAGCTTTAAAAAGATTTTAAACTTAAATGAAGATTTAAGTAGTTAGAAACACCAATTATTCATTCAGTCATGTGTTCAGCAGGCAGGTATTATTTACTGTATGCCACATTTATGGGAAGAAAATTCTCAGTATGACATAATGACTCCAAGGTCTCCCAATCTAATGAGAAGCTCAAGAAAGCTGGCAGAACTTTGTTTTTCAGTCAACTTATTCTGAAGAATGAAAATATAATCTACCTAGTGAGTTATCTGATAAGACAACTCTAGGAAAGATATAGGTTATGTCCGTAGTAAAATAGAGTTCCTGATCCTTCTCCTCTTCTTTTCTATTCTCAACATTAATGTGAAAACGAGAAGCAGCAATGTAATCATTCTCAACAAACCTCTATAATCTGTATTGGAATATATATTCAAATTAATAGTAATTACAGATGCCACAGAACATCCTGCCATTCCTGCTGAAGCTGGCACCCTCAATTAGTTGATATTAAATTTGAATATTGGAGGCCAGGAAAGTCCAGCTCATCAGTTTGGTAGATTGAAAGAGAGGTCAGTCCAGAATCAACAGACATGCTGTTCTTTTGAAATTTGACCCAAATGAGAAACTTAAAACCTGAAGAATTCCTTTGGAGGAAAATAAATTGGAATCTTCAGTGGCAATCGGTGGTGAAGAGGACACTAACAGGTAGAACATGAAAGGGGAGAATTAGGCTTTCCAGGTGGAGCAGTCACATGTTTCTGAGTGGCGGGATAAAGGAAAGATTCTCACCATCTTGCATGGATACCATTAGTGTTATTCACTCGAGTCCTGTTACTGTTTTTCAGCAAGGCAGGGAGGGAAAGAAAAGAAGTTGCTTCTCTGAAAGCAATTTGCAATAACTAATTGACTAAATAAAAACTAAAATTCATAAATATCAAGTGAGTTGTTCCCTTACATGATGAAGATTTATATGTAGCCACAGTAGAGTACTTAGGTATTTGGTGAGTGACTTAATTAGAACTAAGAAGACAACAATATAGTTTCAGAGTTTTCTAAAAATAAGGACAGTCTTATTTAAATAAACACAATCTGGTATTCTGTTATTTGGAATTATATCTGCTTTCTTTCTTGTTGTAATTCAAATATAAGATTCGACTAGGATATGGTTGGTATAAAGAATGAAAATTGCGTATACTGTATTTACATAAATGTTGTTGTTATCCTCAAACTCAGGACACCACCTGAGAATATTGCTAATTTGACCTAAAGTTTAATGATGAGCTCACCCTTTTTAATTTTAAATTACAGGGTTGTGTAAAAGTAGGTTCACAGATGTTTGTGCAGAAAATAATATAATAATTAATAAATAATAATACAAAAACACATAAAAATATTGATTGTTGATAGGTTCCAAGTAGAACTGTCAAAGAAATCAAACTTCAATAAATTGTTTAGAATTCAAGTATCTTATTTATTAAATGACAGGAATGAACCCAATAAAGAAGTTAGCTAAGAAAAAATGTTAATATTTTTGTTACAAAAACTACAGAGGCCTACTTAATGGGAATCTGGTCGTTATCAGTCCTACGAGGAAAGTGAGTACTTGATCAGTGTGAGTAAGACAGAAACCATGTCATTATTTTGTTTGTTGAAACTATGCATTGACCCTTGGCTAGAATACAGCAAAAACATATGAACCCATTTCATTGCTAAATAAATACCAAACAACAAATACTTTTGCTGTTTAAGATGATACATTTTGAAGGCAAAAATCTTTCAAGAGCACTAGTTCTACATGGTACACGTGCCGCTTTTACTATCCACTGTCACACCATCAGCTGCAGGATGCTGAGAAATTGAGTCTTTACACTTTCAAAATTACTTAATATCCCAGTTTTTTTCCTGCTTTTTCATAGTTTAAATTTGAAAAGAGAATAAAAGATACCTGTCATAGTTCCAAGTTTATGAGAAACTAGAACAAGATTTCTGAGTCTACCACACCCTCTAAAGTGACCCATTGGATAATGATTCTGATATATTATTTTCTTTTCTTGGATTTCAAAATAAAGTTGTATTAACACATGTGGAGAGCTCTTGAGACACACATTTGTAGTAAGCATGTTGAGGATGTTATAAAACTCCTGGTGTAATTTAAGACACAAAACTGATTAGAAGATAACTTTAAAAAATAAAAAATAAATCGATGATTACACCTGCATGTAAGGAGACTCCTCCCAGTTTGTCTGCAGCTGAGAACAGATGACCAAACCGCAGAAGGCTGAACACAAATAAAGCTAGAAGCAAAACTGATTTAGATAAATAAAATGTTAAACACTTGATTAAAGGAAGGCATTTTTCATAAGCATGAAAATGTAACATTTAGATAACAAAATAGCACCTTTAATTATTTTTTTTTTAGCTCACCAAAACCTATAAGTAATAACAAAGTTGACATTTTCCTCCTGATACTAAGTATATTTTAATAATCAATATACCCTCAATTCATTGAAACAAAATGACCCAGGATTCAGCTCAGACCAAAGCAGAGTTTGTACCTGCTCAGCTCAGGGCCAGGATTCTTTATGCTCTTCACAAAAGCTTGTCAGATAAACAAGAAATAATTTTCATAATATAAGTATGTCCCATATCTTATATCTGACCACCCTGTTTCCATTAAAGATCTCCCAGATCTTCTGCCTGGAACAAATGGTCTCCTAAGAATCCAAGAGGGAGAGAGGGTAAAGGAGAATGTCTTCCTTCTATACACACATAGACACACACCCACACACTCCGTGTCACCTCTGAGCTTCCCCTCAGCCACCTCATCACTCATCTCCAGAATTACCTTCTGCCACTCCCCAGCACTCTTTTCTCCTGGCCACCAGTTTGACTTAGAAACACGCTGAATGATTAAATCACTGCTGTGTTCAGAAAAATGTCTCTGTACTAAGTCATGTCTGACCAAGATAGTGTGAAACCCTTAAGAGACGTAGAGTGAAAAAAGATTTGCAATCGGGGGTGAGAATTATCAGACACCAGTTTCTCTATTGCCCCATCCCTTACATATCTACTTATGAAGGGGTTGAGTCAGACTAAAGATTATTCTGATAAAATGCAAACTCCTGCTGTGAGTGAGGAAATTCTGAGAGGTGAGCATTGGGCTTCAACTGAGAGGCAGGCTACGCTGTACTTTCACAGAAAAAAAAGGAAAAGCATTTCTGCAAAGAAAACATTAGTCTCTGACAACTCTTGGTAATATCTCCTGGAGAAATCTTTGAAAAGGAGATGGTTTTCCAGTCTAATTTTTCTGTAGGAATATTTCTTATGGCAATAAGAACCTGAGTGCTATAAAACAGGTAGTTTAAATATGCAGCCACAGTTTGGAATGGCATACTTTATGTTCTAAATCTTGATAGACAATCATCCTGTGTGATATACTTCCTAGGATATCCTTGTTACTTAAGGAAACTTTCATCATAAAAGAAGTTAAATACAGTGGTGTGTCCTACCTACTGACTTTTAGATTGAGAATTCTAAATGTCAGCTAATGTAAGAGAAGAAAGATATCAGTTGATTGAGTTAGAGTCATTTACTCTGATTTTTCTTTGGGTTGTTTTTCAGGGTCAAGGCCTAAAAACAAAATTCATGTGAATTTCTCATTGAGCCTATTCTGGCTCTTTCTAGGAAGCTGACAGATCTCCAGATACTGGGTGTCCAGGTTATGGTAGAAAACCACAGAAGGAATGGAGGTGGCCACTTTGTCCGTAGTATCTTTCCTTTCTCATCTGGCTGAGTTGTATTTTAACAAACCCTTAACTCAACTTGTAACACTCACACTTGACTGGGATATTACAAGTCTAACCTATGCCAGCTTTCCAATAATAGAGAAGTTGATATGACTGTGGAGAGCTCGATCCCTCAATCTCAATCCCTTTGGAACAGTTGACCCCTTCTATGTGAGGTCAGAAGTTACCAGTTCTCAAAAATACTCCCAAAGGTGTGCCATTTTCTCCCCTTTCCAAATGTTCCAACCCCAGAGTAACCTGGAAAGAATGAATTTTATAAAGGGATTGTATATTGGCCAACCAACTTTCACATCAATTACAGGGAAATAATGGAGAATGTATGGATATTTGTAAATAATATATGGCCTTTTATTGCCAGGGTAAAAAATATATATAACATATATGCATTTTTTGCCAATTATTATTAAAATCCCCCATTAGTGCATTTTGAAGAAAAAATAACTCTAACAGTAAAAAAAAACAACAGACTGCAAAATAGTACTGTAAGAATTCTAAGGGAACACCTAATTTATGGTCTAGTAAACTTTTTTCTTGGAATATAATCAAAGATTTATATACAGTCAGAGCATGAAGCAAAGCCAGATTAATTCAGTGAAATGTAGCATTCCCTGAAGCCAAACCTAGGTGTTTTTTGTTTTTGTTTTTGTTTTTAGATAATTACAAAAGAGAACCAATTTCAGAATTACAAGAAATCTCTTGAAAGTTATAATGGGCGTGGAAATAATTTTCTAAGAGAACACATACATTCATTTTAATGGTTGAAAATGATTCATGCACTGGTGAGAAAAAAGTCATGGAACACATCTCCATGTTTTTCTTTTCACTCTCCCATCAAACAAAACTGTTCTATAATTGGAGCTTTGATGGTAAATCTTTGGATAGGCAGTGTGAAAGCCTCATATAATTTCATTGAGGGAGCTTGGGAAGCAAAGAAATCTCTGAAGCAACTGGGGTCCAGACTTCTAAAAGGGCTCATGAAACAAAACAATGTTTTGAAAGGAGTACAGAAAAATTGTCATCCAATATGAAATATGGTGCAGAATTATTTATATATGTCACCACGCTCTACACAGTTTTTAGAAAACCTGACTGTGGTTTCTCAGAAGATTTTAAATTAATCCTCAGTAGATGGCCAAAGTAATATTCCCCAAAGAATGTGTAAGACTTTGCAGAAATGACATTAAAGAAATACAGATGAATAAAGATATTGAATTGTTTTGTTACTGAAATATGAAACAGAACAAGCAATACTAGTTGTCTGATATATTTATTAAATTTATGTCCATGAAAATAAATATTATCCAGAATAAAAATAAGAACAAGTAAAATAGAATAGAACCTAAGAGTAGAGAATTTAGAAAGTGTACTCTAGAGCTATAATAAATAAATTTCAATAGGTTGTCATGTCAGGATTTGTTGAAAGAATCAGAAAAATTTAAGTTAGTAATTTTGTCACAAGTCTGGCACATGACATGAGGATGCTTTAGATACAATCCTTTCAGACAATTGAGATCCCTTTTCAGACTAATCAATATTATAAATATCAAAAAGTCCTCTAACCCTTCAACATCAATTGTTCAATGCAAAGTTCAGAAGTTCACAATTTCACTCTTATTTCTGACACCAATTGCAATTTCAGAGATCTCTAAGATCACCTCAGATTTGACAATTCACTAGAAGGACTCGCATAACTCATTAAAACTATTATATTCACAGTAGCACTTCATGAGAGCGAACAGATCCAGATAAAAATTAGCCACATATTATATGGGGCAGAGTCCAGATTTCAGCTTGAGCTTTCTGTTCTCTCTCAGTGGCATCTTGGACACGGCTAACCTGTCTTAGTAATGATGTGTGACAATATGCAAGAAGTGCTTCCAACTAGGAAAACACCTCAGCCTGGATATTCAGAGTTTTATTGAAGTTCAGTTACATAGATATGGTTGAACACTGGCATAGCTGACCTTAGTCTCCAGCCCCTCGCCCCCAGTAGTGAAGCTGTCCCAAAGCCCGCCCCCCCCCCCAACTCACATGGTTGGCATGGACTTTCTACTGTGGCCTCAGGCCCCCATGTAAACAAAGACACTTTTATCATACAAGACTTTCTAAGGGATTAGAGATTGTTTCCCAGAAGTAGAAGATGAAGATCAGACCTCCCTTTGGGTAAGGTTAGTCTTTTACTGCACACTCATGTTACACAAAGCTCTATGAACCATATAATGCTCACTGGAATAACATGTAACTGCAGATACTATGACTACACTAAATTTGACACATTCTGAACTATGCATAAATTTTCACTTGCTAACACATTGTTTCAGATGGGTATGACTTTACTTCATCAGCACCTTTGGAGGGCAGAACTGCTTAGGGCTGGAAGACACTGTGACAGCTCCCAGTTCCTCTCTGCTGCTGAGGATTTTTGCTGCAGCATTGTTGGGATGTCCTATAGAGACAGCTCACCCCCAGCTCCTTCTGCAGACTAATGATCAGTGTAGACTCTTGTTTATACATTCTACTATCTCCAACAAAAGTCTTGGGGTTTGTTGTTTGTTGTTTGTTTGATGTACATCTTAGAATGTTATTCTCGATATGCACTATTTTCCAGGGAACATTTCCTATAATATTGGAATTTACCTGAAAACTGGTTTCTTGTTTCCTTATTACATCTGAAAGAATGTTCTTGTATTTAGACTAATTTTGTTACAAAGTTTCATTGGTTTAGTGAAATTGATGGTAGAGAAAACCATCGGGAATGATATACCAACCATTCAATCATGAAATGGTTTCAGGATGCAGGTAAATTTTCCTAGAAAATTGAATTCACTGAAAATAGCCAAAGTCTATGTCAGCTAAAAAGATTGAACTTTGTTTCTAAACTTTTTATATCCAAACACTAACAGAGGTTTCATACATGCAAAACTATCAATAAGAAAATTTTAATGTGATATAGATTTATACACCTAACTGAAGTTTTTTTAAAAAAACAATTTCCTATACATTTTAAGACAATACTTTTTATTTTGCTTTTTACTGAAAAGTTTTTATTTTTGAAATGCTCCAAATAGGGCAAAGTAGGATATAAGTTAAATTTCATAACTTAAAAATACATTGCCAATCTAATCATAGAATCAGAAGAAACAAGTTTCTCTTACAAATCTTATTCAGGTAGATAAATGTTATGTTTATCACCATTTGTGCATACTCATTCTGTGAAAATTTTCATGAAGCTTTAAGTCACTTAAGAACATTGACTCAAGATGTAACTGAAATATCTGACAATCCAAAAATATTCAAGCAATGTTAATAGTAGGTATATAAAAATGAGTTTTATGATGCTGAATCATAAACCAGTAAGTATAAGTCCTTATGTCACCCACCAAAAATCAGATTTTATACTCACATAATACATATATGGTTACTTTATAAAATAAATACTTAAATCTTAGGATCTACTCAATTTCAACTACTTTTTAAATAGATTATAATTTTAACTAAAAATTGCTATTTTTTAAATGTCATGAATTCAATAAAATGGAATAAAATTAGGACAAGTATAAATTTCTACATCCACTATAAATCCATTTTATAGTAAAAAAAAAATGGGAAAATCCTGGCTTCAGAGAAATTTTATGAAAAAGTTCAGAGTTTATTTGACCATAATTCAATTAACCATGACCCAAAATGTAGTATAATAGTTTTACATTTTAGACTGCATTAATAGAAATATTGCATCTATAACAAAGGTGCATTTTTTAGCCATTCACATAAAAACTGCATACTGTGTCCAAATAAATACCAACTCTAATCAAGTTATAGTTAAACCAGAGAGAAGCCAATGGAATGAAATCAAACTAAGTTTGAAAATCATCTCATATGAGGAATTTTTTAAAAAGCCATGAATATTTAGTTTAGCATTGAATTTGTTTAAAGGTTTGTGCTAGTTATTATTAAATGTGTCAGTATTGCTGGGTTTGTTTTTTTGTTTTTGTTTGTTTTTTTTGGGGGGGGATAGCTGAATTTCTGTGTTAGTTAAGACTATACATATCTGCCCTATTATATTTAGGCTTATGTGAATAGATGGAATGTTTCATGTCTGAAATATTAGAGAGGGAAGTTTGTGCTATCCTTTGTCTTCCAAGTCTCAGTTTCTTCAATTGTATGGGTAGAATTAAATAAAAACAGGGTTTCTCATGAATCAGCGCTGGAAAATACTGCTCTCTTCTAACTTCATTATAGAAATCTAGATGAAGACAATAAATTATTGAAATTATATATGCTAAATAAAGAAGTCTTAGCTTTTGCACTACCAAGCCACACACACACACACACACACACACAACATCCTGACAGAGAGAAATGGATTTTTTATCTTTGTCCTTTATTTCTCTCCTAAGGACATCACATCAGTATACATGTATAGCCATTAAAGCCAACAGTATGTTGGACACCATTAACAAGGCAAATGCAAACAGAGAAAACTGGAGAAAGCTTTATTCAACCCTTTTATTTCCTTAGTATCTAGAATCCCACATACAGTGTTAGTCTCCACATATCAGAAGAGAAATATGAAATCTAGAAAGAGATGACCAAAAGACCAAAATGATGAACTGATGGTCAGTTGAGACCTTGCTGAATACTGACTTGTTCACCTTGCAGAACTCTGGGAGACTGTATAAAATGCTTAAAACTACTCACTATTTGGATGATGTGAACATGCATTCCAACAGGTTAGAACAATGGGAATCTCTTTATAACTTCTAATGAGTTAAGTTTAGGACATATAAAAAGAACTACATCTTCACAACCAGATGACTTGCTAATTGTGTAGTATATGCAGGAACCCCCCGAAGGATTTCTTGATATTATGGAAAGCAGTCATAATCCATGACTGCTGAAGGAAGCTGGGATATGCCCAGCTCTCTGACTCTGTCAGAGAGGACATTGTCTCCCTCCATGATCCTATTGATGACATCTACTATGACCTTAAAAGGTCATTGTCTTTAGCAAAGATGTACGAATCTCACCTTATGAAAAATGTTGCTCCCAGCAACATTTAACTTTTTTATCTGATAATCTCTCTGCATTGAGATTTAAATTCTCAGTTAATCTGATTTGAATTTTAACTACTGTCATAGAAAAATTGATATTAAAAAACAAAATCCAAGATGTCAGCCCCAGGAAGCAGCTGCATTTTCTCCTGTCTTGTCCAAGGTTGTAATTGTGGAAACCTGTCCAATGACCCTTGAGTGCTTTTCACCTTAGGCTCCATATGTTGGGAAAAGCCTAAGACACCCCTAAGCATTATTATGTTTAAGTACATCAGCAAACTTAGCATCAGCTAATTATGTCTTCTGAAATTGAAACTCGTGCATACTCTTTTAAAAACTTATAAATCAAAGACTCTCTCTCAAATGGAATGTTTCCCCTTCTGTATGGAGATTTTTTTGTTCTCCATAAGCCTTTTCAGACTTGATTTCCACCAAGGTGCTTAAATCTCTAAAGCGGGTATGTGAAAGCACTCTTCTACAATTCTTACAATTTATAAAGCTAATTCAAAATACTGAGTTTGCATTTTTTTGCCAAGTAAAACATCAAAACAGCATTCTTAAGCAGCATCTTCCTAGTGCTAGAGACAAGAAGACAGCATATGTACCACATGTTTGCCCAGCGAGTATGAGAAGCCATGCTAGAATTTGCAAATGTGTGCTCTGTGTTCTGTGCTGTGTTGTTACTGAGCTAACTCTGAAAATAAAACTATATTTTCAGTACTCTCAGATCATGGTTTGGGTAATTCTAATGTAGATTTGGACTGTTTTTCTGTGCACATTTCTGTTTTAAATCATTCTGCTTTATGAAGCTTCATTTAATTTTTTAATGAGCATTCAAATATTTATGACTGTTACACATTAAATCAGAAAGGTTCTAGCTACATGCAATTTCAGAGCTGAGGTGATTTCTCTGTATGTGTTGTCCATTATAAAAAGCTAAGTATTGCAATAACTAATATGTTGACTATTGCTTTGTGAGTTGATAGTTTCGTATGGAAATGTGCTGAAAAGACCAGAAACTTCAAAGAAAATCATTTTTTCCTGTATTTCCTTCCCGACAAGTGGAATAACACTATACTTTGGACTGTCGTAGCTCCTGTGATGGAAGTTAATGAATTTAAACCCCATTATTCCAAAGATATACATTAAGTTCTCTAGCAGGGCCATGAAATTGGATTTTAGATTCTATATTAAACTGTAGCACCACAGTCTCAGTGAAGCATTTGAATCCAATATCATATGTCAGAGAGAATGCCAGAAAACCATAGCATGTACTCTCCTATTTTCTGCTGTTGCAATGACAACCTCTCTCAAGGTTGTGATGAGTGTTTGTTATGTCCTATATGTGGGAGCTTTTGCTAACAGAGACACTGTTCCTTGGGGACATATTTTAATCCAGAATTAGTTCCTCCTCAGCCAATGCAAGCCAGAGCATAGCTGAGGGTAAAATTCCTGTTAAATGAATGTGAATTCAGATATGTCAGGAGGATGAATTCTAGACTTGGCATAGTACAGTATTCTCTTCTTCAGCAAATATTTATTCAAAAATATCCTTTGAGATATATTTGGTGTCAAGTTCAAAAAATCATTCTCCCACCAGATGGGAATAGCACTTATGCTAACCCTCATAATCTTTCCATGAGACCAGCAGAAAAATTATCCCATGTTGTCTGTCACTACTAAATATTAAACACTGCCATACTGTTTTTAGAGAAAAATAGCTTTATTTTCTTTCTTTCCAGGGAACCTTTTCTGATCATGTGGGGCCGAACCAACTAATTCTAGAAGGCCATTTTTAAAACATTTCCCTTTTATTTTAGGATGTTCAAAGATATGGGCTAAATATTGCCATGTGCTGATGGAGGGTTCTTTTTTTGCTTTGGGAAATTTTATTTTCAGGTCTCCCTTTGGCCATATAACCATGTTTTGATATCAAAAAAGGAATAAAATTATATTTAAATTATAAAATACCTCATACAATTAAAAGGGAAACCTTGAATAGATTTTTATTATCTTAATTGTATTAAAACAAAAATGTAAATATGAAATGGTTACAAATATTTTAATAATAAATATTCAGGATCTGTGGGTTTAAAATAGTAAAATCTTACTAAGTAATATAAATACATAAATTTCTCCAAAAGTAATATATAATTAAATGCCATTCTTATTAAGATCTCAATTTTTTGATTTCAAAAAAATTTTTTGTTTCCTGGAGCAGACACTTCTCAAAGTTATTGTAAAAGTCTCTTGGGAGAAAAATGTTCAAAAAGGTTTGAAATAAAAGAAGAATAAAAGAGAAGAGTCATGCATGCCATATCTCAGACGATGATAAGCCACAATATTCACCGTGGTTTTGTATGGATCCAGGAATTAATAGAGAAGGGAAAAAAAAAAAGTAGTCTAAAAACAGCATTGATTAGATTATCTCTCCTGGAGATGAATTAATCTTGTTCTCTATGTGAGAGGTGAGCAAAAGACACTATGGTAGAGACTGTTAGGCTCACCAAATAACCTTGCACTCTTCTCCATTTCCTTGTTTTCAGTTGGGCCAGGGTCGTATAATCAGTTCAGGTCAATGAGGTGTGTCCAGAAATGATGTCAGCTGCTTCCATACCTTGTTCCTTCAAATATCCTGCATAATACAACAACTCTCTCTCTCCTTGTCCCTTTGAATGTAGAGGCCACGTGTTTCAGATGAGACTGTGATTTGCTAGCAGCCGGGATCTCAGAGTCACTTCTTAGAAGAGACCACTTTCAGCAAACTGCCTAACCAACACTGCTGCGTGACAAGCAAAAAAGAAATCTTCGTTGCATTAAATAAAACTGATAGGCAGATAAAAATTATAGAGCTATATAATCCTGCACTACACGACAAATTTTTGTCTTAACTCATTAAATATTAATGACAATTTAATTTTAAAATGATAATAGAAAAGAATCTGCAATCTCGTTTTAAAAAGCATAACATGATTAGTTATCAAATCTCACATTTTGGGGGGGAGAAACTCCAAACAAGAAAATTGTACAATAATTCCCAAGAAAAAGAAGGCGATATAATTGATATTTTTTACTCTCTTTTACTAGGTTTTCCAGGGCAATTTTGACAATGATACCCACAGAAAAAACGTCATTGACCCTCCCATCTATGCACGGCATATAAGAATCCTTCCTTGGTCCTGGTATGGGAGAATCACATTGCGGGCAGAGCTGCTGGGCTGCACAGAGGAGGAGTGAGGAAACCCACGCCCTACCACCCTCCTCTCTATTTCCCTCTTCTCTCTCTCCATTGAATGAACTGTGCAAAATCTGTAGGAAAATGAATGAGGTTTTTCATGAACAAGTGCTCAAATTATGGTAGGCCACTAACTGTCTTTTTAAGGAGGTCTAAGCCTGCCTTTTCAATGCTCTAATTTGATTTTTATCATTTAAATTCCTTAAGCAACATCACATTAACTGTAAATGACTTTTCTCATAGTTTTCTGAATTACTCATACTGGTTGAGAAATATTAGGGAAAGAAAATGGCAAGAGTAAAAATCTCATGGTTACCAAATAATAGCAAGAGTTGATAGAGCTTTTATAATCAATACTCAACCAGTTCTTATAAAAGGAATACTACAATATTAGCAATAAGTTTGTTTTCTCTAGTGACTCTACATTATCCTAATTGTTTCCCTGTGCCTACCAAACACTCTTAGTGTTTATAACAGAATTTTGAAGATGAATTTGTAACATGTGGTACAAATAAATATTATCATTCTCTTTTTACTTTTATTTCTAATCAGATATTATGTGATATTCTTTGTTCTGTTTTATATTCTTTATATTGTGTATTGCTTGAATGAGTTCATAGTTTTTTAATTGAGTTTTTATTATTTGCCTAAAAGAAGTATCATATTTGTTTATATATGGAACATGTTTAAAAATTTGTAGATTGATCATACTTAATATCAGTATATTGAATATGAATTTCTGTGTTTGAAGGAAGCTATAACTATGTAAATTCCAAATACTTCCTTTATAAAGAACCACAGACTACCATTTGGAAAAAAAAGAACAAAAATGTATTATGTTCCTTTAAACTAAAATTTTTTATCTTCATTTTGGTGGTATTTCTATATCCTTATTGTCACTTTAACATAACAGGATGACAAAGCCTTTGTCTATTTAAAAATTTTTATTTAACAAACAAATGTTAACATAGTTTGGCCACACATACTCATTCTTTCTTTGTTTATCTCTGCACTTTCTGTGAAACCAGAATTTTATTAAGATTTGAGATTAGTGGTGGTTTCCCAGAAAAGCACATTGTCTAGTTATTTGTGAGAAGTACTTAATAATGACAAAGTAGTTACCATTTTCAAGATGAAAATTGATTTCTATTTATTTTGCTTCAAATGTCCTAAAAAAAAAGCAATTATCATCACAATTTGTTATTGATAATGGAGGTTTCACTGGCATGTTTCTCAAATTAAAGCTCACACTGCCTCCATAAAAGTCCTCAACATCTAATTTATAAGCTTTATGATTATTTATTTTATAAGGCTTAGACACAGAATTATTGGAGTTTAAAATGAAAAGTCCTGGAGAAGAAAGTATGGTATGTGTACGAAATGTTGAGGTCCTGTGCAACACTGCTAAGTTTTTTTCCTTTTATTATTTGTGCTGCATAACGAAAGCCACTAGATTGTTACTGTCTTGTCTGTCCATGTGTTATTAGCATTCCTTAACAATATATGTATGGAGTGGTCTTCAGTTATAGTAAAGAAGTTAAAGAGAAAGTCAATCATAATGGTATTTTTAATGAGCAAAATTAGGACTTTCTGGCTACATACTCGTCATATGCCCACATTGTTTCTCCTTCAGCCTCTGAATATGAAATTGCTGGTATGAAGCACCTGAAATGGTAATCAGTTTTCAGTATCTTTCAAAAATAAAATGTTCATATCCTCAATATTGCCTTTTAAGATAACTTTAAAGTTAGAAATTTTAATATTTTTAATTTGCTAAATTTTAAAGTCATGTTGCAGAAAATTACATAAGTCCAAAAATATACACGCACTCGCTGCTAGCCAGTGGTGCTTACTTCTTTTAAGTTTTACTGCCCCACCAAATTTCTAGCTGTTTTCCTTTGTAGATAATGCATAATTCTTCATTCTTAACAGAATGTTTCAAAAATTATGAGTAATTCTTTGTAATGATTTACTTTTCAAAATTATTCATGGTTTCTTATGACGCTTTAAATTTTATTCTATTGATAGCTTTTTAAATAAATATTTTCAAAGGGAGTTTGTTAAAATCACATTGTTATCTTTTAGAAATACATTGAATTGTATTTCTCTTGCTTGTGTATTTTCTCTCTGATCTAAATGCTCTTCACCAACATGCATGATGAATGGAATATTTATCTGTCCCATATGCCAGAATTTTATGACAATAAAGGGATTTTCACGTGTGGAAATGTTAATAATTATTGCAAAGTAGTATGTAGCTTTTGTGTCACTTGTATCAGTGACATCAAAGTGAAGCAAACTTACTGTGTTTAAATTCATAATAAATCAAGTGAAATCTCATAAGCAGAATACACAGTTTTCCCTAGTTACCACCACATTGAGTAATTATACATTAATTTTATAATCTGTGAATTGAAAAATGTAAACATCTCCATTTTATCAGTTTATTGAAAACATTTATTATAGTTCCTAATTCTAATTTTAGGGTTGACTTTCTCTTTCTAAACAACTTCCTAAGAATTGGTGTAATTTTGAAGGATTAGTGTACTAATGACTGTATCTTTGCTACTCAACAAATTATGAAATATAATACTGCTGGCCACTGATGTGTCAGAACAGAAATAACTAAGACATAAATAACCTTTGCAAACATTCAAACTGTGTAATATTCCAATGTTGTTTTCTTTTTTTTTTTTTGCTTTGTATATATACTGAACTCATGTAGGATGTTGTAAAATCAGTATGACCTTGTCCAGTCTTCAAACTTAAAATAAAACTTTTGAAAATCTGGGATAATTTGAAGCAGTTATAATTAAACACATTTGTAAGAATATACAAATTGTCTGAATGTGAATGCCCATTGCTTTTTAACTAGCTTTTTTGTACAAGATAGTTTTAAATATACGAAAAGTAAAATAAAAATTATACATAACCTCCAAATATACATTAACATCAGCAAAATTGGCATATCCAAAATTATTAAAATGTGTGCATTTCTTCCTGTTCCTTTTAGCTATAGAAATTATATTGAAATTCTAATAATCCAAAATAATTTATTTACCTAATACATATTTAAAGTACTGTGTTCCAGGATGGATGTGTTATTGTTAATCAGATGCTATTCTTTCTATTGATTTTTTTAACATGTTTTATTGATTATGTTGTTACAGTTGTCCCAATTTCTTTTCCCTTTGTTCCCCTCCACCCAGTGACCCCGCTCCTTCCACTTGTCCGCCCCCTTACTCCATGCCCATAGGTTGCACATATAGTTCTTCGCAACATCTTCCTGTCTACTCCACTCCCTCTTACTATGCTTCTTAATTTCTGTACCATCTCCCTCCCTTTCCCCCCTTCCCCCTCCCCACTGACCTTCCCCCATACTATTACCCATACCTATAATTCATTTTCCACTCTCGTTGCCTCCTTAGTTTGCCTTTGTTTTGGTTCCCTAGCTTCTGTTGTTGGTTGTTGTGATACAGTTTTCATTTTAATGATCATAATTTTGATCCCCTTTCTCCTAAACAAGTCTCTTAAACATTTCAGATAACAATGGTTTGGATCTGATGAACTCCTTCAGTTTTACTTTGTCCTGGAAGAACTTTCTCTGCCTTTCTATTCTGAATGACAGCTTCACTGGATAGAGTGATCGTAGTTGTAGGTTTTTGATTTTCATTACATTGAATATTTCATGCCAGTCCCTTCTTGCCTGCAGAGCTTCTTTTGAGAAATCAGCTGATAGTCTTATTGGGGCCCCCTTTGTATGTAATTCTCTTCTCTCTTGCTGCTTTTAAGATTCTCTCTTTACCCTTAACTTTTGACATTTTGATTATAATGTGTCTTGTTGTGGTTCTCCCTAGGTCCAGTTTTTTTGGAACTCTCTGTGCTTCCTGGACCTGTAAGTCTATTTCCTTCCCCAAGTTTGGAAAGTTCTGATTCACTATTTTTTCACATAATTTTTCAATTTCTAGTTCTTCTTCACCTTCTGGCAACACTATGATTCAGATGTTGGCCGGCTTATAGCTGTCCAATAAGTTTCTGAGCCTCTTCTCGTTTTCCTCACTTCTTGTTTCCTCTTTCTGCACCAGTTGACTGTTCCTTCCCTATGTTCTGATTTGTTAATTTTATCCCTCGTTTTCTTTCCCTCACCATTAGTTTTGCATGTGTTTTTGTTTATTTCAGTAGGACCTGCCTTCATTTCTTCCCCATCTTGTTTAAGATCTGCTGTTAGATCTGTAAGCATTCTTATAACCAAAGCTCTGAACTTTGTCTCAGAAAGACTTTCTATCTGCTGCTTCATTAGATTAGATATTTGCTGTCTGGTCAGCTGCATCACCAGGATCTCTATCATGATCTGTGCCATCCTGACCATTTTGTGTTTACCTTTGCTTCCTGGGCAGAGCTGCCACACCTCCTACACTATTATGTTATTGGGGGTGGAGCCCTCTGAACTCATCACAACTGGACAACCCTTCTAACCACTCTGTGGCATTTTCTGTGGGGTGGGTATGCAAGATGGGTCCCTGTCATTCACTCTCCACTGAGAGACTGGGAGCATCCTCCTCTGTCCCCACCCCCTCTGGGCCTCACAGTCCAAGGCAATGGGGATCTGTCTACCCCGGCATTTGAATTGTAAGATAATGGGTCTGGTCTGCAGCTGGGGGCACATCCCAGGCACTTTTTACCTCCCCTTAAATATGGGTGTTTGTGCTTACTGCTGTCCCATTGCCATCACCGCTGCTGTTGCCATCAGCACAGCTTGACCTCTCTGCCCTGACTTCGCCCCTCCTACCCATCTGGATGAGCACCACTTCTTTATAACTTTATATGTTGGACTTCCATTTATATTCTGGAACTTCTGGTTATTTCTTGTTTTGAGGTAGTTCTATTCCTTCTTAGTTGTGGAGGAAGACCAAGCATGTCAGTCTAGGCCTCCATCTTGACTGGAAGTCTCTTGTGTGTTTTTGCCTCTATGTCTGAGGTTGAGCTGTTGCCTGTATTGATTTTTTAAGTACATAGTTCTCAGTGATATAATGAAGAGATCCAGTCAAACAACTATTAATATGTATTTACCTATGTAACTTCAACTACTGTTTAAAGAGGATCATAATACTTGGTTACTTCATAAACCCTGTTTCTGCCACTCTGGAAGTCATTGTGTACTTTCTACATTTTAGATATTTTCTTAGAATTCAAAAAGGTTAGGGAGAAAACCTCAAGATATTAAGTGTGACCCTTCAGATAAGCTTCAATGAATCTCTGGTAGTTCTTAATACTAACATTATGTACATTTATATACATACATGTTCCTACTTAACTATATTTTAATGTGAATGGTTCAGTGGAGTTCCACTGTTTGGCTAATTTTTGCACACACAACAATTTATATATATATATATATGACCAGTAAAGAATCATGACAACATGCATACAAAGTAAACATTCATGATAAGCAGAATTATTATTCAACAAAAATTTTTCAACTATGAAGCTTTTAAAAGTACTTATTCAAGATGTAGAAGTAATAGAAACACTTAGAATTTTGAAAATGATAGTCTGACCATACTGAAACTTTAAAAAAAAATCTATTATGGTAGCTTCACAAATGGAAAATATTATCTTACACCCTAAAATTTATAACATCTAGCACTTCAGCTTTGAATAACAATGTTAAGTAAAGATTTTGGTAAAGATAAATGAATTTTTACCTTCAGAAATGCAATATTTTCTATATCTCTCTTCCGGAAGGATAGTTTAAACAATATTAACAACCAAGTTAGTTGGTTATTTGTTTGTGAAAAATATTGCCTCTAGCTTTTGAAATGCAAAAGGACCCTTTTACCTGAGCTAGTAAATGGAGAATGAAACCACATTGCTAGTTAAGAAATATCTGAACTACCCTGGAAAAAAATGTATTGTCATTTGTCTTTACAAAGAAAGAACATCTAGTGTAAGTACCATTTTTTCTATTGATTTTGAAGAGGAGAATAGGATTCCTTGATTTTGTTCCAGTAAGTGGCTATAATTTATATTGAATATTTCAACAGTGCTGCCAAATAAACTGTTTTCCACAGTAGGCAAGTGGCACTTATGCCAAGAGATATTTCTATTACATGAATTCGGTAGCAGAAATAGGACAACACTTTTGAAAAAGACTCCTCATTTAGTAGTTTTTGTACATCATGGCAGGAGTTGATTGAATCCTTTGAAACAGTAATATTGTGGAAATATGGTCTAGTGACATCAGCAAATGGTCACCATATTACCAGATTAAGCATTGTCTATGGAGACTGCCTCTGATTTAATTTTATTTTAATGTCCTCAAAGGCATGAGCCACACTTTCATATTTGTAGTAAAATCCCATAGCACCATTTATATGCTTCACATGAAGATGTTGATAATGATGATGAATTATTACATAAGCTCAATCTGCCGCCACCTGGAAAAGAAGCGGTGGCACCAAGACTGACACTGCATTCAAACAGTACTTCCCCCCGCCAATGTGGAAACAGCTTTGCAATAACTTATATAAGCATCAGGCCAGGACACAGGAGAAAATTCACAGGAAGTCAGCTGGGAATAGACTTCATGCGTGTGACAGAAGGAACATTTTCAATGAGACGGGACTTCAAATACAAATTAAACATGGATTTACACATATTTTATAATTGTTTTAGATCTTAGAATATAGCATAAATTTAAACAAAAATAAATAAATAAATAAAAAGGCCTTTAATAAAAGGGCTATAGCAGGCCAACAACTCAGGCAGACATGATCAGTATGGCTCTTCTCAAGGCTACAGGCACGTTCCACCAAGACCCAGGAAAGAGGAATTGAATGGAGAGGTTTAAAATGGCATATGACAAAGAAAGCACTCAATAATCAACCCAAAGCCATTTATCTTCCTCAATTCTGAAGCTTCTTAGGTAATAATATGTGAAAATGATTTCTTTTCAACAGCAGAAGCATCTTGCTATGATGTGAATGTTTTTGCCCTTTCCAACTTATATGTGGAAATCCTAACCCCAAAGGTGATAGTATATAGTAGGAGGGACCTCTGGGAGGTGCTTAGGTCATGAGGGTGGAACCTTCCCAAATGGAATTAGTGCCCTTAAAAGAGATGCCAGAGACATCCTTATCCCCTTCCATCACGTGAGGACACAGAAAGAAGTCGTTATCTATGAACCAGGATTCAGACTTTCACCTGCCAACACTGATACATTGAACTTGGATTCCTCAGCCTACAGAAGTGTGAGAAACTTATTAATTTCTGTTGTTTATAACTTACTCAGTATGTGGTATTTTGTTATAGCAGCCTGAATGAACTAAGACAGATCTCAGGAAAGAAACTTGTTTTTAATATTATAAATAACTTTATAAGCTTCTTGGGCTGTGGAATGAGACTCCAAGAGCCATGTTTAAACAATAGTAAAATGTTTTTTTTAACTTCCAGTGAAAATAAATTTGTGGGTTAGGACTAGTATTATTTTTAATTAAATTGACTAAGGACTGGAGAGAAGCAGAGGAGAGGGAGGAGAGGAATGAATCCATTGTAAAATCTTTCATAAGACATTTTTATTTCAATTATATTTCTGTTTACATATGTGTTCTAGATTACAGTGCAGATATTTTTCTTACTCTGAGACAGACATTAAAGTTTGAAAACCACTGCAACATGGTCACTTTTCTAAACAAGTGGTGTCTCCTAGCTGCCTGGTATGCTGGAGCCAATGTGAGTTTAGAGCCAGAACCAGATGGATCCTGTCAATATGAGGCTGTCACAGGCCTGGTGGGGACAAAAAGGGATATGGAGCTGGGAGCCTGAGAGGATTTTTAAGGAAACAAAGATATAACACAGAGAATTGTGTGAATGTTTTTCTCTGTGGTAGATACATCACTTTGCCTTTCTCCTTATAAAATATGTATGAAAATATAATTTTTCCCCCTCCACTTCATTGTTTTATTCTGCTTAGGAAGAGGCACCTAAGTGTGAGTTTTGGCTGCCGATGAGGGCCCTGCCACTTGGGGTTAAAAATAATGCAGATCCCTATATTATTTTCTTTGGTTCTTTGTTTTAATAGTCTTTGATGCTTTCGTTTTTTTAAGTGGCTTTTTCTACAGTCACTTCTGGTTGAAAAATTTGTATTCTGATTCCCCACATACCCTCATTCTAACCTTGTAAGCCTGTTTTTAAGAAACTCATAATACTAATTTCTTGCTTGAGAGTTTTCTTAAGTAAACCTAATATCAAAACACTTAGGACTCCAATTATAGCATTAGGCTGTAATTCAGGTCCTGTAAAATATTTAAATGTTTTCCCTTTCACTGGAGATATAAGTAAAAGTTAAATTCTTTTTTAACTAACATCGCAGAAACTACTATATTAATATTCAGATTAACCAAGCTCTTTTTAAAAGTTATTCTTTGAGCAAAATTTAAGCACTATTCAAGGTTCTGAAAATACAGAGATGAAAAGACTAGCTTTCAGGAGCTCACAGTCTGGAGGGCAGATAGACAAAAAAGGATCAATTAGATTGGGTGCTAAGAGAAAAATATGCTCAAAGTACAAAGAGGACATAGAACAGATGCAATTCACACTAGTAAATGAAGTAGGTCAGGGAAGATGTCCTGGGGAGGGGACATCTGAAATGACACCAAAACTGTCCAATTTAATATTCATGACACCTGAATCATCCAGTTTACTCTTATGACAACTTGAGGAAGAATGGATTAACATGTATTCTTTGTAAGAGAAGCAAGAGAAGGTGAAGGCAGTTAGGAGATACTCCCAAGTCTCAGGGCTCTCCTTTGTGCCTCAGTCATACGACATCTGCCATCCAGTTCAATATTCTCTTACTTCTTTCAAGTCAAATGGTTTGAAAATGAATTTCATTACATCCTAGTGGCTGGTTTGGCTCAGTGGATTGAGCATCGGCCTGCGAGCTAAGTGTCGCTGGTTCGATCTTCCAATCAGGGCACATCAGAGAAGGAAAACTCTGACTCCAAAAAACCTCCACTGCCTTGCGGCATACCTCTTCAGGGGAAAGGCTAAGGGAGTAAACCCCGACAGAAAATCCAGAGCCGGAGTCCCTAAGGCGGTTTGACGTTGTAGTCAACACCGGCAACTCCTGCGGCGCACCTGAAGCCAAGCTGTATTGACTCCATCTTTCCCTTGGACCCTTCAGCTGCGAAGAGAGGGGGGGTCTGCTGCATGGGCAACAGCAGACCCCCCATATCACCCTGCCCAGGCTCTGTAGCTTCAGCTTCACTGGAGAGGACACTCCAGCGTCATCGCAAGATGTCGATTCAACACGGGAGGAGACAGATACCGTGTCACTCCCGAGTCGGACTGCACAGCCATTCTTGGCGGTGCAGATAGACTCTTAAGAAGCTACACCATCGTCTCTCGAGACGGATGGCTGCCGACGACGACATCCTAGTGCATTAACAACAGGAATGATTTGCCTCCAACCAAGAATGTATTATTTATTCTGCAATTTCTTATATTGTTCTAAATAATTTCATACAACAGTATTGCCTAATAAAATAAATATTTGAAATAATTAATCATTGGGTGAAATGTTGGTCATCACATGACTATATGAAGAAAGATCTCAAAATTACTGAGACACTAATGACTACTCTGGGGTATCTGATGCATTAATTTTTTAAAGGTGAGTAATAAGCCCAGAATGTCAAAGCATCTGCTATCCCTAGACACAGTAAATGGCCTATTCCTATGTGGAGAGCATGAGGTGTTTAATGCAATAATAATAAAAAATACTTATATTTAAGAAAAAAATAAAATATCCTCCATAGTTAAGAAAAACCATGGGTATTTCCACTTTTTAAAAGAAAATTTCAAATAATAAAAAGAAAACACAAAATCACCCTTTTGTGGGTTCTAGTTTCCAGCATTTGAGTGAGCATATTCTTGACTAGAAAAGAAGCTGAGTAGTGAATAATATCTTAGACAGTATAGGGTGCGTGCTAACACAATGAAAGGAACAGTAAATAAATGCCATTTTATTTTTTATTTTCCAGTGATTTCAATTAATAGAATTAGAAGCTTAGTCGGTGACAAATAACCTGTGCAACCTCATGCAATTGGTAAATTACATTACTATAATTTGATTTAAATAGTCAGTTCCCTGTCAATTATTCATCAGTGAATCAGAATAAGCTGAAAGAATTTTTGGACATCTAGAATTGAAGAACCACACATTCTGGGATGCATGTGTTTAAATTTTAACTCCCCAGATTGCATTCATACAATATCTAAATATGTTCAAAAAGAATAATATAGCCTAAGTAAGTCTTAAAATTCTATTGGCTAATGATCTCTAATATATGAATTATATCCTTGCTGAAGCTGAATTAATATATTTTATTAAAATAAAAAAAAACTGATATTATGGAAGTTTTACAATTTTTCTGTTCTTGTTCTTCCCAGGGAAAAAAAATCCTTGTTATTTTGTCTCTCTTTAATTTTTTAAACCTACTCAATGTTGTAAATAATCTTCTGAAAATGTAAGGAATCAAACTGATAAGTCAGTTTGAATGCAGTGAAAAGTTTATTTACAAACCTTATCTTGTTTATCCTTTAGGAGGCTTATTTTAGAGCAGAACCTATAGGCTTGAAAACCGTTCCATTTGTAGTCTAATGTGAGTATCTGATTATCTCTAATGTATTGCTATTTCTACACAGTAAGTTATTCTGGGTCTTGCTTTGGGCCAATATCCTTTTCTTTCTTAAGCACAATATTGTATACGTATTCCCATTTTTTAAAACCATTTTCACAGTAAATAATGATTTGAAACCTGTGCTTCAGGCACTCTCTCATCTAGGAAATTTATTTAGTGTCTACTAAAGGCAAAATAAAACAAACCCATAAAAGTACCAAGGATAAAATTTATGTCCAGAACGTGTGTGTGTGGTTGAGCACATGATGCCATGCACCAAGTAGACAGTCCAGAGGTAATGAGTAAAGGTTCAAACCCAGCCACTTGTCCACTTGGAAAGCTACACTAAAATGCTGAGGCAGTTCTGTCCATAGAAAGTGTATATCATATTCCTAGAAGAGGCCTCTTTTGTTAATTATAATTAGTGTCTTATGTGCTGCAGGCAGAGTTTTGACTAGTTCCAATGTCTGCCACCATTTTTATTAAAGTTTGTCTTGAGTATGGGAGACTATCACTATTTTAGAGTTTTGCAATACATTTAGCATCTTTTGAAAATGTTCTATCCTAAAGCATAATCGTTGAAAATTCTAGGGTTTACTTCCATCTTCCCTTCACTGATGTTGCTATGGACCGTAAGTTGTACCTAAAATGGAAATGGAAGTCCTCTTTCTACTCCTTATCGCTGCCTTTTTAAAT
Source organism: Furipterus horrens (assembly GCF_987537825.1). Taxonomy (NCBI): domain Eukaryota; kingdom Metazoa; phylum Chordata; class Mammalia; order Chiroptera; family Furipteridae; genus Furipterus; species Furipterus horrens. Next base: position 53,999,904 of record NW_028327175.1, on the reverse strand, counting down.
GGCTAAATTACTCACACTAAGGAGGTACTAGATGAGTTGTATGTTCAGCAGGAAAGGAAAAACAACTATTCTAAATTTTAATATTTTTAATCCTCATCTGAGGATGTGTTTAGTGATGTCAGAGAGAGAGAGAGAGGAAGGGAGAGAGACATCCATGTGAGAGAGAAACATCAACTAGTTGTCTCCCATAGGTGCTCCTCTGGTGCACAGGATGCCAGTCCAACTAACTGAGCAACCCAGCTGGGTCAAAAAATTCTAGAATCTTTGTCATTCACTGAATAAGTTTCTTTTTATTCACTATTCACTGTGGCTTGCTTGAACTAGGGTCCCACATAATCAAGCTGACATTCTACTTAAACTCAAAGGTTTATTAATAATGGTGAATAAGGAGCTGATGCAAATTGCCACCCACCATATGAAAAATCTCTTTCATTACACTGACACCTTTGCATAACTTCCTTAGACCTTATTTGGGGCTCTTAAGAAAGTGTGTTTAATTGGTGAAATAACAAATTTGCCAAGATTTACCTTTTCATACTATTACAAAATACTTGAGTTACTTTTTCCTTCAAAGAATGTTCATTAGGATACTTTAATAAAAAATGTATTCAATGACTGAAAAACTACATCATTGTACATTTTAGTTTATGGTCTATATTGCATATTACTAAAAAGAGCATGGATTGAAAGGCAGAGTGTTGTGTTTTCACAAACTTTAACTGATAGGAGATCCCACAGCAGCTTTCATTAAAACACTCCTGTAGATTAATGAGAGTCACTGATTTATAGTCTAAAAGATTAATATATTAAACACACATGTCTCTTAAGTTAGCCTCTAGTTTGAGTAAATATGCTCCTCACAATCATACAAAAGTAAAAGCAATAGTTTCCACAAATGAGTCCAGTTTCTTTCTGTCGGCATATCTTCAAGTGTTCAGCATTTCTGCAATGTTGCCCAAATAAAAATTTAATTGGCCTCATCATAAAATCAAGTCTTGAAACAATACCTGTGGCTCAGCTAAAATTTACTTTAGAGAACATTTATTAGAATAGAATCATTCCAATAAAGTGGTTACAATATTATGGGTTAATAAAATATATATATATATATATATATATATATATATATATATATCCATCTGAGAATTGTATTCTTACATCTGCTACCTATTTTGTTTCCAAAGAAGGCATTAGTTATTCATAGACTCAAACATTGACATTATTCAAAGAGTAGAAATATGTAAACTTGAATACTATTAGCACATTCTAACTTTGGGGGTTTAAATTATAAATTATACTTGCAAACTAAATCTCCCAGGCTATCCCTAAGCATGCACCAGACGTCAATACAGGATCCTGCAGCATCTGTTGACAAGTGCCAACTTCTTCCATTTGGTGTATATACCTTCTTTAGATAGATATAGCTGAGGCTAATTAGTATCAGTAATGAGCCCAGAGTTACCCCCTCCCCTACCCTCAAAATTTAAATCTCAAATTTAAAAATCAGAGAGACCAGAGTTCAAAATCCAAATCCTCTCTGGAAAATTTACCAAAAATGTTTTCTCTGGAAAGTTTTTTTCTGAAAAAAAATTTACATATATAAAATTACATATACAATTATATAAAATTATATTTTATATATACATAACCTTTGAACAACATGGGTTTGAACCAATCCCCCATGGATAAGAAGGAACTGTAATTAAGTTAGGGGGAAGTCAAAAGTTATATGTGGGTTCTTGACTACACAGGGATTGGTGCCCCTAAACTCTTTTTCAAGGTTTGACTGTACAGGCACTCAGTAAATTTCAGATTTTTGATGTTGTATTTTTCATTTTTGTCACTGTGGTGAGCATACTTTTCACAGACCACAAACTTGTGTGTACAAAATGGCACTTTCTTTATATTTCACCTGAAGTCCCTCTCCAAAAAAAGTAGTTTAGCCATTTCCACTCCTAAGAAAACTCAGTTACTTCAGTGATTTCTAAGTTATTTTATGAAATTACTAATTTCTCTTCAGATTCACTACTTTTCCTTTGCCAGTCTTTTAGCCTGGAGTTGAGCCTAAGCTTTGGGGAATATAGAAGACCACTGAGTTACTGCGATAGAAGAAGCTCATGTCTCCATTTTACCTAGTATGTGTTTGGATATATATAGAATCACCATATCCTGTTGATGGCATCTCTGCTGCCATCCACAGTGGTGGCCTTTTCTCCATGGGGCCACTTGCTGCTCCATATTGCTATTAGAAGCTACTGCCCTTTACCATCATCCCTCAAGCTGCTGACCTCTGTCCAAGCTGACACTGGATGCCTCTTTGGGTGACTTAGGTGATTCACTAGAACACAAGCTCCCTCAGAGTTTTTATGCATTACTAAGTCTCAGTCCTACACAACATTTATTCTCTGGGATATTTGTTGAATGAGTGAATGAATGGATGAATGTGAACAAACATAGCTTCTCCTGAGATTTTCTGTAGGGAGAAAGACATGGAGCTATTCTCCGAACTCTCTTCACCCTGACTCAGTCATGTGCAAACTAAGCACCTAAGACAGTGTTTGCACAAGCACATCTGTGAGGCTGCCAACTCCCAGAATTCTGCACTGACAGTGGGTCACAGGCCCCTTCTGCTCTCAATGGCAGTCCTCTGCACCACCAAGGAGGAGATGGGGGCTGTGTAGACCATGTACCCACACAGAAGAGCCATTCTTCCCTCCACCACTCCTTCCCTCCCAAGCTCCAGTTAATCATTCATAAATCTTTAGCCACATGCATAAGCAAAACTATAATAAAACTCAGAGCTTCAGTTTTTCTCCCATTGAAATGGAAGAGCTGAGTAACCTGCAGATAGGTAAAAGCCCTCAAATTCAGGAAATTTCATTAAGTTGAAGCACAATGAATTATAACACAATACATATTTTGTTTCTTCATTTAATGATTGTAAATGAAATTGGCACTAAAACCATATTTCATAACTATATGTGAGATTAAGTAGTTCAAACTATGTATGAGAATTTTTATAAATTATATTCTGTAGGGAAAAGATATGAAAAGTTATTACTATTTACTAAAATATATTATTGTCATTTTTATAGCTATAAGTTAATGCAGTGGGAATGGATAAATAAATGAGGATAAACTCAAACTAAAAACATTTACCTTTAAATTACTTTCATAAATTTCCCTTTAACTGTACTGTGTATCACTTTTCCTATCATTATTGTCCATTTCTTTCTCTCTTTTCTCAGCCTCTCCATTCCAGGATTCATTTTTGACACTGAACTATTTTTCTTTGTATGATCAGAAACAGCTGGTTAGGCTAAAAAAAAAAAAAATCAAACAACACTTGTAAAGGCCTAAGTCATTTAAAACCATAAGTCTCCAAATTCACTATCTTTTAGTGTAGTAAACAAGTTTTGAAAGAAGTCATTAATGTGGCTCAACTATCCTATTGTCCTCAACAAGGGTGTCAAAAAGCAAACGGAAAGTCTACCACATGAAAACACCAACACGAAAAGTTACATACAGCTTTTACTTGAGGCCACAAGTCTGGAAAAGTCTATTGCACACAGAAGTCCTTCAGTTCAGCTTGTTCCAGGGGCAACAGATGAGCTTTCAAGGAGCCTTTCATGGAGCGGCAGGAGTGTGCCTTGCAGCGGCATCTCTCTAACCTTCGCAGTGCCAGAGCTGTGCCAACCAGAGCTCACAGTCAGAGCCATCGTTGATGTGCCTGCCAGTCACTCCGCCACACAGAAAGCTGATCCGTAGTCTCAAGCAAAGGTTCTCTAGAAAATATCTTTGTGGGAGATTGTTGACAGTATCACTGTAGTGCTGCTACAGGTAACTGGCATTTATGGTGGCGTTCTCTCCCAGGAAAAAGTTACACCTTGTATTTTGCTCTTGTCTTTTCTTACCCTTGTTTTACCAAAGAAAGCATGGATTAGGTGAGGAAAAAGTCATCACTTGGACATATTATAAATATTGACACTTTCAATATCTTGCTTTTTTTGTGGCAGATATATAAATACTGTGTGGTGTGTATGTATAAACAAAATATTTAAGACACTCTTTCCCAAGTCATCCTCGATGGTAAGATTTTAATAGGGCATCAAAACAGTAAATCCAACTCATCAACTATGAGCAAAATCTCCGGAGCCCCTGGTTTCTTCAAATCCCTCTTTTCTAGTTTAAAGAGGTCTACAGAAGGGTTCATATATACTTTATTCTTTCCTTCCATCTTGTGGCATCTGATATTTTCTCCGTTATTTTGATGCAAATAACCTAGTCTTTAACATTAGTATCATTGTAGCTACTCCTCAACTCTGCCCCAACAAACCCTGCCCTGCGGCCAACAAGTATATTTTGTTTTTTTTTTTTTTTTGCTCACCTCCATGACTTCCTCAATCACTAGACCACCACCTGGTGTTACCCCTACCCCTCCGCCGAGGCTACCCCTCTATCCATGTTTCCAGGTCTGGATTCCTAAGAACTGTGCCTGAAGGTAACAGCAGTGCCTACTAGGCAGTACTCAAAAGTCATCTTCATATCCAAGCATCAAGCATTGCTCCCAGACTCACCTTTTAAATTTGATGATTTTCTTACTTCTTTGCTTACCCAACAAGCATGGAAGGAAGGTGGCATCTGTGGCTCCTGCGTACAAGGACTTAGACCTGCCAGTCTGTTACCCTCTTCAGGTTTTGCTTCGGAAAACACAGAAGCTCACTTAAAGAGCTCCCCCTGCTGGCCTTCCTCATTAAGACACAGTCGTGGAAGGCTCTATGGGCAAACAAAGGACAAGATCTTGAGAGCTTCGTGCTGCATTGTGGATTATCCCTGGGAGGATGAGAAAAAATGTAGATGTTGAAGTGGCACCTGAAAAAACTATCAAGAGGGAAAAGGTCTGTTTGTTCTTTAAAGATGGAATTAATAGGTATCTTTTGTCAGATTTTTTTTCTTTTTTTTTCTTAGGCAAGTAAGTGTTAAAAAACTTTTAAAATGGCTGGGAAAATACATTGGTGAGAAAGGTTTAGGGTAGTAACCCCATCTGTAGGCACAAGGGAGAGTTCTTTAGGTACAGGGGTTGTTCTACTTTATAAAAAGAGTTTGGTCACAGTGATAATATAATTTTATATATTATGGGCAGGGAAAGCTAATTTTGGGGGAATAGAAACCATAGAAAATAAAGCCTCATAAAAGTCTTCACGGTGGAGGTCATTGGGGTGGCATTGAGGGAACTGTGAAGGAAAGGGAAATACCCCTAAGTGAGGAGGGGAAGGGCGTACCAAGATGTGCATGTTTATAAAAAGCAAGGAAGAGTTTTAAAATGCTTGACAGACACCACCTGCAGTACTGAGTTAGTGAGGGTTTCCATGGCCTCACATCTATGTGTTTTATTCCTCAAGCCCCCTAACTGATTTCTAATATCACCACCAGACTGCCACCAACAATGTCTGCATCTGGAACAATAGAAGATTCCGCTACAAGCAATGAAATTCTCTTTTCTGTCTATTCTGGTCCTTTGCAATGGTTTCTTAAAGTTCTGGGGAAGGAGTCAGCCACCTACAGCTAATGAAACTAGTTCCTGAGGAGAGAGAGAGTTAGCATGTGTGTGTGCATATGCATGCATGTTCTATATGTGCTCTATTTTGCATGTTTCTTATATCCCCCCCAAAAAAGAAGACTGCCATTTTGTTCACAGAAGGGCTTGGGGTGCAATGCTAAAACCTCCTGTTGAGCATCTTTCCATTTGTGATATATTTTGACTGAGGGAGCATTTTATCTCTGCCTCAGTAACCTTAGCATTATCCCTCCCAGGACCCGGCTGCCTCCCTTCAGGTGCCATTCTGACAGACACAACAAACAGCCTTCTGCCTTCCTATCACACACTTATCTAGACTTCCTTGCAGTGAGGAAGCTCTCTCAGGCTATTTACTCTGAGAGGCAGAGGAAAAGGCTTTGCTTCAAAGATTGAGTTGCTATTTCCTGCAGTCAGACCCAGACAGGCAGGCTGGAAGACCACAATGGTTCTTTCACATTCCACATTAAATGGTGTCATACTCTGGGATGTGTAGTCATCTGAAAGGTGCACAACCCAGTTTATTTCATTGCAACATCTACTCATTGATGTAGTTGAAAGTGGATTTAGAAGTCAGGGTTAGGTTTAAAGCAAAACCACATGATTCTGCATGAATTTGACTGGTTTAGACCGGTTTGTTCTACTCGTGCTGGACCACAGCAATAAACAGACCATTCATAAAGCATACAGTGTGCGTTCATTGTGGCAGCGTATTTTTCTTAACATCTTTTAAATTATGCCATAAAAAATTTGGGCATCAATCCACTTCAAACCCTTGCACTGTCTCAGGGGTGGCCAACATAAAGATACATGCCAAAAACACTGTGAGGGTTAATTTTAAGAGCCCTTCTACTCTACCACGTTTATGGTTTATCCACTACCACCTGCAAAAACCTACCTACAAAATTTCACCATATGCCAGTCTGATCTATATTTTCACAAGAACCAACACGAGGGAACCTCTTCTTTATTCTAAATCCAATCTGGAGTCATTACTAATATATCAGATTGTATTCTCCCAATACATATCCTAGCATACCACATAAGAAGATATTAAATCCTTTTTTCAAATTTTATTTTTATTGTTTATACTGTTGTAGCTGTTCTTACTTTTAAAATATTAAATTTTTGACATTATTTTGTTATAAGGTCACCAATCCTGGTAATATGATAGATTTTTGACATAATCCATCGTCTCTGGCTGTGTAAGAGGTCAAGGAAAAGGACTATTAATTGACAAATAAATGTAACGTAAAATAATAATGGACAGCTCTAATATTTACTGCACTCACCATATGCCAGCACTAAATGATCTCATAGATGTATCTCATTTAATTCCTTTAAGTGGTCTGTGAAGCAACAGTAATACTTTCTCCATGTTATATTTGAGGAAACCAAAGCACAACAGGTTTAAGTGTGCTGCTATTGTAGAATAGCCATCAGTCTATGCACTCTGACCTCAGAATTTATGTTCTCAATTACTATGCACATGTGACATTCAGAGGAGTGTTTTACAGAGAAAATTTAAAGTGCTAAGATACAGAGATCTTTCATTTGAAAATGGTGAAGATGGAGAAAATTACATGACTTTTGTTTAAAACTGGGCATGGGATACAAGCAGATTCAACCAAATGCACTGGATGTGACTTCTTGTATCAGCATCAAGCAAGCCTACTGTAGTCGGGTATGGCAGGAACACCAAGGTCAGAGGGCAGCTGTTGATTTCAGCTACACGGGAGGACATTTCCACATTCAGTGAAACAAGACATGCCTGTTCTCAGGGACTACACTGGCCTAATTCCCTCTTATCCTTAGGGGGCTCCTCTGCAGACTTCCTCCTTATCTTTCAAAGTTTTAGAAACCCAAGTCTTGACTGTAGCCTGTCAGGGACTGTTTTTCCAGCTTGAATCCAGTAACCAAAAGCATCTGCTGTTTGATTTCCTGGTCTCCCCACCATTGTCAGGCATTTTAGTTAAAAAGAACATAAAGCAACTTCAAATGTCATTCTACTCCTCTTTGCTAAGAGAAGCTCAATTTCATTCAGAGTTCCATTCCTCGGGGATGACAGATTCCTCAGTTTTGTGTTTATCCTGACTATCCATTGTTCACCTTGCCTCCAACAAGACTAAAGGTGGAGACCTAGAGTACAGTCTACTTCTGGCCAATATAATGTTATAGAGTAGTCCTTGGAAAGAAAGATAAACACAAATTTTAATGCAAGAAATGACAAGGAAATATGATACATACATACATACACACACACACACATACACACACCCACACACACACCAGAGAATACTCTAGAACCCCTGAGGAAGGAAAAATTAAGTCAGCAGGGAAATTTGTTGCAAGAAGCCTAGGAAGGTAGCACAGAGGTGGGACATTAGAGCGAAAACCTTTAGACCTTGAAGGGTGACTGCGAACCTTTTTGTTAAATAGGGAAAAGAAGAAACAGCATATGTGAAGGCATGAAATGAAAATATGTTTGGTGAAAAGGTAGGTCTAATGGGGCTAGAGAAATGTATCCATTGAGCAAGTGATGGGAAATTGAGCTGTAAAGCTGGACTGAAGTTAGGTTTGGTAAAACCTTAAATGGCCTCTTTAGACATACAGACTTATCTTTCGACAGTCGGGAGCCAATGAAGGCTTTTGAACAAAGTGCCTTAGAATATAGGTTTTACTGCCACAATAAAAAGCAAAACAGTTGTGCCTTAATCAAGTGAAAATGTATTCCTCTCCTACATAAAGATCTGAGCATAAGCAATCTAGTGCTGTTAGGGCAGCAGCATGCTGCCCTGCTCTCTTAGACAGGTAGCCTGAGGTGGTTGATCCAGCCCCCACTATCACATCTGCACCCAGGCAGCAGGGAAGCAAGAAAGAGGCAGAAGAAGACATAATCCTTTCCTTTTCAAGTCCACAAACCAGAGATAACACCCGTCAATTCTTTGCATATCTCCAGGGCAAAAATCATCACCTGGCCATGCCTAGCTATAAGGGAAGCAGGGAAATGTGTTTTCAGCTGAGCAGCAATCTTCACCTTGCAAAAGAATGAAATGATCATAACTGTTTGAGAAGCATTCTTTTAAGAAGTGAGGAGAATATCTGAAGGGAAGGAGGCACTCAGGAGAACGTGAAGCAGCCTGGATGTCGGCTGATGAGCTGAATGAAAGCAGTGACTACAGAAGGAGCGAAAAGAGAATGATGCTGGAAGCCGCACATCAGAAAAACACCTGGCATCTCCAGCATTGAGGCAAGTGTCACCGAAAGCACGGCTCCTGTCGACTTTATTAAAATACTCAACTGCTCAGCAGCCTGAGAACAGCCCCCTTAGTCAATCCTCTTTTGTGATCTGATATTAACTTATGCTCTCTTGTGGTCACTGTGAACTCAGTGGCTGTCCCCCTTTGCTCGGGAGCACAGTGCCCTCCTGAGCCCAGAGCAGCACATGGGGCTGAGGCTTGATGAGCCTGCTGGGCAGAGGTCGTAATTAGGAGGAGGATCATTATGCGTCATTGCCTCGGGGGCACTTCACTCTGCACAGTGATTCTAGCCCAACTGTTGTGGACATTTGTATGTTTTAGGCTGGCTGATACAGTACACTGTGAGTTATGAACTCATAAAGCCATTTGTTCATGTTCTTCAGTGTACAGAGGGGAAAGCAGAACCTTCGTCCAGCTGTCTGATGGTTCCCAGGGTCTGAATCAAACACATGCATTCATGTTTCATTGCTAATATTATTTGGCAACAAGTTAAGAGTTTTCCCCCCTCTGTGTGTGCATGAAAATAAGAATTTAGAGTATAACTATATTTAAAGTGTTAAATACTTTCACATAACTTCTCAAACTTTTAGGGTATAATTTTATAACCAATCTCCTTGCCTTCACAATTAAGCAAGTAGTTTTGTCACTGTAAGCAGAGATTAATCTCATTCAAACATCCAATATTACTAAATATATTGGGAAGCTGACACACAGAGAGAGAGCAAGCAGGGGCTTCTACCCAGGACAGAGATTAAACCCTCTCATTCTTGTGTGAACAGTTCCTGTTGTCACTATTTCTAAGGCAATGACAACTGGGCCGGTTTGGCTCAAAGGGTTTTCATGTCTCTGATCCTCTCTTGACACTATTCCCACCCTCTGTTTCCTCACCTGGAAGCACCCTACCCGTCCTTACAGGCCTGCTGCAAACACCACTGTCTCAGTTAGCTCACACTGTTTTAACAAACATAGTGTGGACTGGTGCCTTAACAACATCTATTTCCCACAGTTCTGGAGGCTCGGAGGTCCAGTACAAAGGTGCTGGCCAATCTGGTGTCTGGTGCGAACTCTCTTCCTCACCAGACTTTGCAGATGGACGTCTCTCATCTTATCCTCACATGGCAGAAGCAGAAAGAGAAGCAAGCTCCCTCGGTCTCCTTCTAACGTCACATCCTCATTCATGAGGGCTCCACTCTCATGACCTAATTACCTTCCAGAGGCCCCCTATTTTAATACTATCACCTTAGCAATTATTATTTCAACAAATAAATTTTGAGGGAATACACATATTCACTCTATAGCAATTATCTTTATCTCAGGCAAATCGAAGGTTCAAGAGATTTGGATAAAGTCTAGCCTCATAGTTCCTTGAATTACTCATATCTCGTCGTCGGCAGCCGTCCATCTCAAGAGACGATGGTGTAGCTTCTTAAGAGTCTATCTGCACCGCCGAGAATGGCTGTGCAGTCCGACTCGGGAGTGACACGGTATCTGTCTCCTCCCGTGTTGAATCGACATCTTGCGATGACGCTGGAGTGTCCTCTCCAGCGAAGCTGAAGCTACAGAGCCTGGGCAGGGTGATATGGAGGGTCTGCTGTTGCCCATGCAGCAGACCCCCCCTCTCTTCGCAGCTGAAGGGTCCAAGGGAAAGACGGAGTCAATACAGCTTGGCTTCAGGTGCGCCGCAGGAGTTGCCGGTGTTGACTACAATGTCAAACCGCCTTAGGGACTCCGGCTCCGGATTTTCTGTCGGGGTTTACTCCCTTAGCCTTTCCCCTGAAGAGGTATGCCGCAAGGCAGCGGAGGTTTTTTGGAGTCAGAGTTTTCCTTCTCTGATGTGCCCTGACTGGAAGATCGAACCAGCGACACTTAGCTCGCAGGCCGACGCTCAATCCACTGAGCCAAACCAGCCAGATTACTCATATCTACCCTTTTCTTTACTTCATTAAAGACAGACGGTTCATTTTAAGAACTTGTCACCAACAAAATATATTAATTCATTGATATTTACTCTAAGACTCCACTCTCTCACCACAGTCTCCCACTTGTCAGGATCTCTCACTTTCAGGCTCTCATATAATTGTTCTTTTTTTCTCACTCAAACCCACATTCTCATTAGTGGGGTTCATCCTCACTAATCTAGACCCTACTTCACCAGCATCTTTGACTCCCCAAACAAAATTTACTGAGTGCCTGGAACAGAGTAGGTAGAAATAGTACTTATGGTATTGCTTCCAGCACGTGGATCCTGCAAATTTCTAACCTTTGATCAATTTGAAAAATTACCTCTTCAAGATCTACATTTGGATTCATGTCACCTGGGGAAAGTCACAATGTTGTCAAAACAAATTCCTCATCTCCAATTCCTTATGGACTCCTCATGGGATGTTGTTCAGTAATCTTTTTTGCCTCTCCTTGGCCAGCTCTTTCACTTATTGCCCACCGTGGTGGCCTAAATTGAAACTATTATCACTTTCCTCAGTCCCTCACCCCAGCAAGAGCTCCATCAAGAGCCCCCTCCCCCCCCACCCCCTCACAAGAACAGAGAAAATAAAATCTCACAGGGCTCCCTGTCACCCTCACCCAACCCCATCTCCATCTGAGCCCCATCATTAAGGCCTCACTCTCCTTCACTCTCAGAAACAAAACCAGCTCATACCCCTCTGTTCTAAACTTGTAGACAGCACACTCAACTATATTTCTTACTGTCCATCTGTTGGTTCTTTTCTTTACTTTTTCTCTCTCCTCATCTTTAACTTCTTGGTTATACAGTGAAATGACCTGAGTTTTAAGACAAAGTCTACATTTGTTAATTCTGTGACATCAGAAAAAACTCTTATCATATCTGTGTTTTGATATCTCTATATGTTAACTGGAAATAATAATAATAGCCCATTCCTTATAAGTTTGTTGAGGATAACATGCAATAGCTGGTATAAACATGCTTATTTAGCAAATACCAACAAACTGCTTTCCAGTTACCTTAACTGTATAACAAACCACCCCAAACCTAGTGCTGTAAACTAATAATCATTTCATTATGATCATCTGTCTGGTAGATAAGTAATGTAAATAAAGCACAGTAAGTGAGGAATGTCTCTGCTTTATGATGTAGAGGTCATAGTTTTTGAGACAGGAACAGTTGGGTTGCTTTGAAAAATTGGGGCTGGAGAATTTATTTCCAATATGGCTTTCTCCCTTACATGCTGAAGCTGTGGGTGGAATGGCAAGAAGTCTTGGCATAGCTGAAGCTGTTGGCTGGACTGCACATGCGTGGGTTCTCCAGCACAGGGGTGTTTTCAGGGTAGCTGGCCTTCTTACATCATGGGTCAGTGTTCTGATAGCACAAGGCATAAGATGCATGGCACTTTCTGACCTAGAGTCAAGAGTCATATATCATCAGTTTTGACAAACTCTGCTGGTTAAAGCAGTTATAATAACTCCAGATTCAAGTGGACAGAACATCTCAAGGTATAGTCAAAGTTTTAAAGCTGCTATGCCCACCAATCACTGAAAAATATTCTAAGAACTCTTCTATATTTTAAACTCTAACTCCAACCCTATGAGGTAGATGTCATTATATCTATTCTATGGATGAATAAACAAGGAGGCTCAACAAGGGAAAGGAATTCCTCAAATATCAAACCACTAGCTAGTGACTAAACCTGCATTTAAAAATCCTGTCTATAAAATAGTATTTGAAAAAAAAATGTGAACCTTTCTTCTTCTTTATAGGCTTTTCTCTCTCTACTGAATCTTCTAAAATATTTTAATTTGTTATGCCCTGCCTATTGCTATGTGTGTGTGTACATGGTTGTGTGTGTGTGAGAGAAAGGCAGAGACCATGAGAGAAAGATAGACAGAGAGACAACACAAACTCTTTGAAAGAGTATTTATACTTAAATCTATTTTTTTATTTTTTCAACTGAGTTCACATTATTGTTAAACTGGCATCTGTCTACCACTCTTTTATAACCATTCTTCTATCAGTGACTATCAATGATAATCAAATCCAGCCTGTAAGTATTTAACAGTTTTGATTAATCCCTTAATAAACTTTGTACATATTTTTTTTTCATTTGCTAAATGATTACTACTCTGCCAGTTTCTCATTCATTAATTAAACAAATGTTTATTGACTGCCTTCCTACTCTACTAGGCAATGGTTGAGGGGACAGAGAGAGCAGTGATCAAGAGACAGATACCCCTGCTTTCACTGAGCTTAATTCTAGTGGAATCCTTCTGCATTACTTATGATCACATATTGTTATTATTGGTTTTTACATTGTCTTGAAAATCTATGTTAGTTCTCCAGAGAAACAGAACCAGCAGAATGTGTGTGTGTGTGCATAACAAGAACATACTTCCACCCAACAAGATACAAATATCCTGAATAGAACTGAAAATGCCCTAAATCTTTCCCCAGAAGAGGATGCGAGGTCTTTTGGAAATATTTACTCTTCTTCTTTATATTTTGTGACTTAAATACTATGACATAAAGTTAATAATACTTCAATACTTTGAGATAAAGTGACTATTTATTATGTTACATAATAAAGAGAAAGGAAAGGAAATAAAAATGTTCACTTAATCTGTGTGTATGTGTAACACACAAACATACAACAAAATAAGAAGGAAATCCTCCCTACTATCACAGTTTTTGTTTCTATAACTGGTCATATGGTCATAACAGGTATTTTCAACCACCTTCTTCATGAATTACTAATATTCCCTTTGCCCTCAGCAAGCACTTCAGCTAATTGTGATGATTCTGTACTTAGCAAAGTGACACAAAATTACATTTTTGAAGGATCTATGTCATTAGTAGTCCTGCCTAAATTGGGTTGTTGTCATTTTGCATTGACATGAAACAGAAGCCATAGTAATACCAAGAGACTCCTGTATTCCAGATATAATTTCCCTTTTGAAATAGTAGTCCAATTTCCCCTTCACACTCAGAATCAATCACTCCATCTAGCAGAGTTATTCTTTTTCTTTGTCTGTTGATTCAGAAAAATGCAGAGCCAAGAGTGGTCAGGATGCAGTCTTAGATTCCAGTTCAATGGAATCACTGTTGCATCTACTGGTGAATGTATATCTCCCTTTAAAACTAAAACTGCTAGGCTAGCAGAGTATAAAGTTCCAGTAACAAGAAGCAAACTTTTGCTTGTGGATTACTAGGTATAAGAGTGAGTGCTATCACTCCCATTTCCACCCCTCTATTTCTGGACCCATGAATTTTGGCTATGGGAGAAATAGCATCATATATTGGATGCTGATTCAGAGCACATACAATGTTCTGGAAAACCTTCCCCCAGTTCTGCAAAGCATTGCCCCCTAGCTGATGATGCCACTGAATTTTCAAAAGGTCATTTCACCATTCTGCCAAACCAGCTGCTTTGAATAATATGGAACATGCATGGTAATATCAGTGAATTGAATAAGCATTGATCCATTGTTGCATCCTGGCTTTTGGTAATAGATACCATTTTTGTGTGGCCATTTAGGTATTACTGCAACTTTTTTTTTTTTTTTCTGCTTGCAAGTGATATAGTTAGATAAGTGTACTTGCTATCTCAATACTACACTAAGCTTTATGAATTCCAAGTCAATGGAATAAGGTCAACTATACAGTTTCAGAAAGAAAAAAAAGTATATGAAATAATAGAGTTCATTGAACTTCTTAAAATAGAAACAGCACAATGTAGTCAGAATAGTTGATTTCAAATCCAGTAACCAGGCAGCTTAAAGATCCTCCATATTTAAGTTCTGTTAAAATATGGATTCTGAGAACTTTCTCCACTCAGCACAACATTTACAATGCAAATTGGGTTTGGTAAATAAAAATTTGAGCCTATAGTATCATTCACATACTGTCTTATCACTAACAGAAATGGAGTGTATGCAGTTTGAAATCATTAAATTCTTTGCAGTAAATGGTCTATTTTTTTAATAAGAGAAAATTGTGTAACCACAGGAAAAGGATCTATTGACACACTGCCTTTTGCTCAGAGTAAATTTAATTCTAAAGGTCACATTCTTTAAATATTTCCTACAAACTAAATGCAGACTTTTGTGAACCACAGCAAACTAATGGACTCTCAGATGTGAGAAAAAATAACCTGTAAACTGAGACTTAACCAAAGGGTGTGTGCAGTATATACCTATAAATACAGAGTAGGGAATATGAACTACAAAATCAAATAAACTCACTGTGACTGAAAAAAAACTTGCATGAAGAGACTTATACAAGACATTTTAGATGTTCTTAAACACTGAGGTAACTTTGCCTAGAGGGTTAGTCACAAATATTTTCTATTCAGCCACAAAGATGTGTGTGTGTGTATACATATCTTGAGATAAGAAATTATTAGAATATGAATTAAAAGAAAACTACATGAAATCATGTAATAAAAATAGTAAATCTGTTTCCTTTTCAATGTAATAGCTAAAACAGAAATTAGAAAATCTCTAAAAGACACCATGTTACTATCTCTATTTCATAAGTGGAAATGAAGCATAACAGAGAAAAGGCTGGATGAAGATCACATAGCATATTAGCTCTGCAAAGGGAATTGAATTCAGGTCACCTAACTGCAAGTCCTAGACTTTATCCTTACACTAACACTTGTACATTATGAAAAATGCAGTGAGAAGAAACCCCAAAGCTCACTGAGCTAAAGTTAACAGCTGTTCTTCAGTCATTAGTTTAATGAGAAAATGTTACATTTCATAGCAAGTCTGTTTACAAATTTCATAAAGCATTTTCAAAAATCTGGCCTTCAGGTTTCATCCTTTCTTGTTCTGCAGGAGGATCTCACTTGCCCCTGAGCCTCCCGGAAGGAGAGCTCTGCCCATTGCCTTCACAGGCCTGGGACTCTGGCCTCTGCGTTGCTTTGTTGTAAATCAATTTTCCTTGAGAATTAGCATAATTCCCAGAGCAGCATGCAAACAACAAACCTACTATTTTTGAGCCTAACTTTATGTGTGACTCCTGAAAATTGACTTTGAATATTACAGACATAACTTAAAATCAAGAAGCCCATCAACTTCCAAAAATATTCAGAGGATATAAATTACAGATGCATGACAATAGGCAAACATGCTTGGCACTTAGCTTAGGTGTGGGCCAGGGGATTAGATTTATTAAAATCACTAGTCTTTCAGGTTCCTAGAATGAAGGTATTTGTCTCAGGATTAAAAAAAAAATCTAAGAGTAATGTAATAAAATTTTATTTAATATACTTCACATACTAATGTATCAGTAGAAGACCAAAATGAACATTTTAACATTTCTGTTCACATCTTTTTCACACATTGCCAATGGTTTTGGTTTTTCTCCTTGCTGATTTGTGCAGTTATTTCATCAGGTTATCACGGTTTTCATCACATCTATGACAATTCAACAGTTCCTTTTACCAATGTATGTCTAACAAAAATATATGCAAGTAAACATACAATCATTACTCCTATCCACTAAGAATTATGGTCTACCAAAGAAATTAATATTTATCAATCATAATCATTTAAAACAATGTGATATTTATTTGAGAAGCTAATTTCTGAAGTTTATTTAGAAGATTTGCTTATTTAGAGTAAAGTCATTTTGATTATATTCAAATTTACTTATTGAGGAGCGTACTAACTCAGTTCTAAAGGTATTGTTTTTCAATACATTTTACATGTTTTCATAAACTACATCTCTTAGACTTCTAAAAATTCAGTATGCTGCCTTTTTGATTTACTTAACAACAGGAACAATGTATCCAATCTAACTTTTGAAAATCTAACTATTTCAAGTTTCAAATAAATGCTTTCTTTTTAGGCAAAGTATACATCTAGATAGAAACTATTATACTGTTTACTGTTGAACACCTACCTTGTAATATCTCAGCATGGAGCTCAAATAGATAAAAATTACAAAGGCTGAATATAACCCACTATTTGGTAAACTGGATTTTGAATAGAAAACTACATGCTCATTCAGAAAGGACAAGTTTTCAATATTACAGTAATAATGGTTAATGTAATACCTTGTTTTTTCTTACAGTGTCTAGTGGTTGTGGGACTGGATGAAAATGTGAAGGGATTAAGCAAAAGAAAAAAAAACTCATAGACACAACAGTACGATGATTACCAGAGGGAAAGGGGAAAGGAGGAGGTAGAAGAGGGTAAAAAGGGAATAAATGGTGATAGAAGGAGACTTAGGGGGGGTGAACACACAATCCAGTATATAACTGATACAGAATTATATATCGAAGTCTATATAATTGTATTAACCAATATCACCCAATAAATTCATTAAAAAGGGAGGAAAGATGAATGAAGCTAAGGCTTCACGGAAATCCTGAAGCCACCAGAGAGCAAGCCACTTTCACTACCCTAGCTTTGAGGTGATTAAAAGCCATTTGCTATGCAAGGTTACCAAGAAGAAGTAAGAGTGAATCTGGATCACTGGAATGATGCTGGACCTCTTGGTTTCAGTGCACATTTTGTAAAGCCTGCAGCTCAGTGTTCTTCCACAGGAAAAGAAATGGGAACATCTGTGAGATGGAGATGAAAAATGCATGCTGCTGATCTGTGCCAGGGTTTCTTACCATGAGCGGTACTGACATTTGGGGTCATATAATTATTCATTGTGGGGGTATATCCTGTGCGTTTGCAGATGTTAACACCATCCCTGGCCTCTACCTACCAGATGTCCATGCCCTCGGGACTCCCCCTACCTCTCACTATTGCACAATCAAAAAATGTCTCTGGAGCAAATGACCCCTGGGGGAAAAATAGTGTCTGGTTGAAAACCATGTTTTGAAAATATTTCTGCTTTAAGAATAACCATCAATTAGTTTTCTCATACAAATTTCCATATTCAATAAAAATGTCTAGCCACCATGTTATACACCTGAACTAATGTAAAATAATATTAAATGTCAACTGTAATTGAAAAAGAAAAAATTTTCTCTTAAAAAAGTCTGCAAAATTTAATGCAGTGCTATATCCTTCAGTTGCATGATTTCAGGACAGGCTAAATTAAATCAGTAGATATCAAACATTTTAGTTTTATTCATTTTCTGAACATAAAACAGTATTATTACCCACATTAAGAGAGCAACGCACTGTTACAATGATATTACTCTATAATGTAGCATTTTCTTCTATTCAATTACTAAACTCTCAATTATAAAATAAGATGTTTTATTAATATGTATATGGCATAAATAAAACTGCTTAGGTCATACTTCAGTGTCTGAGGTAGTATCTTTAACAGCAGCAAGCATTTCCCTTCTTCAGGCAGACTTACTGCTCCTACATACAAATATTAAATTACTATAATCAAATTATGCAGTTTTATAAGAGTTTGATAGCTTTTAAATGGTTGGTGGATCTTCTGTTGGATTTTCAAGGTACAGACCTAAGACCATGTTTTTGTTCATTATTTTATTTTTCAATGGGAAAATAACATAACACAATAAGGAACTGAGTAATGTGTCCCCTGAGCAGGGCAAACTCAGTTTGATTTTCTGGTGAAAATCTTTTTCTCTAATTTTTTTCTTTCTTTTTTGATTTTCATGAAACATTAAGGAATGATTTAGGCTTTGCTGATTGATTATTCAGAACCTGCACTTGCAAACTGGTGTTTTTAATACCTCCAGGCTTAAATGAAAATGAGAAAAGAAATCTCAGTTGAATTTTTCCTGATGTTGTTATTATATCTTAATGTAAATTAATATTACCAACATTATGCATAAAGCCTAAAACATTAATTTTTAGTGTCATGAATTTTTGTCTATTATTAGTTACCTTGTAAAATAATGTAATGTGTCTTTTTATCCCAAAAGTCTTCCATTTCTAGCTAATCGCAACCTTTTTTTCATCACACAATAAAAGCTGTGAAAATGGTCTGCACTCAGAGATTGTATACACCACCGGACCCTTTATCTTCCTTGGTGAAACAAGCAAGAATTGGCAAAGAGTCTTTTCCATGCAATCAGAAAATATACAATAAATGATCATTATAATCTAAGCAATGTATTACATAAGGAGAGGAAAGATGTAGTCAATGTACTCAAGTGGTCAACAGCTGGATGGAGAACTGGCTACTTAATTCACAGGCCCGGTGCCAAATAAAACTCAGGACTTATTTTTCAAAGATTAAGAATTTTAAGACCCAATAGTAAAGCATTAAAGCAAGTGAGAGGTCCTTCTGACACATGGCGCTGTGTAAGCACCCAGATCACAGCCCCTCCAAGTTAGCTCTGGCTCAGTGACATAGTTACAAGGAGGAGACTTTCTGAGGAGATAGCACCAAAAACGTGTTGGAAACAAGCTCTTTAAAATTGTTTCAAATCATAAGACACTATGAACTTTGAGATTCTGTGAAGTCTATATAAAAGAAATAAAAAACAACATAATAAAATGCATATAAAAGCAAGACATCCATAACAAAACAGGCGCCCTCTAAAGAAAACTGAAAACCAACCTTGCAAACACAGGTCTCCTGGTGTTAAGTGCCAAAAAAATAGTTGGGATAAATCAGAAGGAGGAGGGATCATTCTTTTTTATAATTTTTTTATGGATTGATTTTTAGAGAGAGAGAAACATCCATTTGTTGTTCCATTTATTTATTATTTGTTTATTTAGAAATTCATTGATTGACTGGGGATCAAACTGGCAACCTTGGCATATTGGGTTGATGCTCGAACAAACTGAGCAACTTGGCCAGGGCCAGGAAGGATTATTCTTAACTGGAGTAGAAAAAAGATGTTACTTTAAAGTATTGAGAAATGGCCTTGTCTTTGAGGAGTTAGATTTAGCTAAATATACATTGATTTCAATTGTAATAAGGTTTTTATAATTGGCATGCATTTTTGTTTTATAAATAGAAATCCATTCCAAAATCTTTAAATTATTTAATTATGTCAAAAAGCTCTGAGATAGAAATTCAGAAACATTAAACTGTAATTAAATAAACATGAAGCTGATTTATATTATGAGTTGCACTGAAACTTTGACTCTATGTAAGACCTTCATAAAAAATAATTGCATTACAATACATTAGTACCTAAAAGCTTAGGTTGAGCTTGTCAATTTTCTACAAAAAATTTTGGATCAAATTTACCTAGCACCTCTCTTTGGATAAATGAGATATAAAATACAGACATCATTTTCTTTTTTCTTTTTCTCTGTGTTCATTATTGCTTAAAATTTGTCAGGAAGAAGTAGCATTGCACTCCATCTTTCAACCTCTGAGAATATATTTCATACATTTGAATATTTCTAAGTAAGAATCTTTTTTTAAAAAGACTTCCAAAAATTGGAAAACATCTTTAAATGAAATATAGACTTTTCTAGTCAGAAATGTTCACATCCTGTGTAAGAGTTTGGGATACTTAAGCAGTGGTGTGCTACGAAATGTTGAAAATGGGCTGGAGGGAGAGGAATGGGAACGGGGTAGAGCATTTGCTAATTTATATGGTAGTAAAAACTTCCACAAAGGCATGTATAAGAAATTCCTCTTTTCTCCCTGCAATTTTTATGTATTCCTAAAACTACTCTAAAATAAGTTATTTTTAAAAATAAAACCCTTATAACATACTTAACATGTCATCAGTTTAGTGCTGCCTTGGCTTCAAAACTGTCAGTGAGGGTGGTCAGCAGCATAGGATTGTGGACAGACCTGCCTCAAATCCTTTCTCTACTGTTCATCAGCAGTGTGGCTTTCAGAAAGTCACTGCTCTTGTCTGAGTTTAGTATGATCATCTGAGTTTAGTATGACCAGTTTTATCTTCAGAGTTGTTTTGCTGAACAAACAAGATGCTGTATGTAATGCATTTTAGTGCAGGGCCAGAACAAAATAAGCAATCAGTATATGCAGCTAATACAATGTGGATAATGATATTCAACCTTAGGCTGCATGGACATATCACCTGAGAGGTTTTAAAAATCCCAAGATGCAAGCTACACACCTGCCCGTGTAAATTAAAATCTCTGACGATGGGATCCAAGCATCATATTTTAAACCTCCCCAGGTTATTCTATGTGCAGCTAATATTAAGGAACACAACAGCCAGCCAAGAAATATGCAAGGCCATCCAATTCAACAGCAATAGAGCTTTTATTATTGCATTGTATTTTCTTTTAAAGAGATATAGCTACAATAATTAGCATTAGTATCAAAAAAAAGCAGTTTAAACTTATGGCCACGATGAAGGCATAGACAGACATGCTGCATCTCCCTCCATAACTAAGAAGGAATAGAACTACCTCAAAACTAGAAACAACCAGAAGTTCCAGAAAATCAAACTGCATGGAAGTCCAACAAACAAAGATATAAAGAAGAAATACTCATCCAGACAGGTAGGAGGGGTGGAGCTGGGGCAGAGAGGACACGCTGTGGTGGTGGTAGCAGTGGCAACAGCAGAAAGTGCAGTTACACATTTTAAAAAGTCAGGAGGGCCACCTGGGGAGCGTTCCCAGCTCCTCACCGGACTGCAAAGCTCACTGTCCCAGCTCCAGGGACAGACGCCTCATTGCGTCTGACTGTGCTGACCAGTGGGGGTTGGGGTGGAGGCAGAAACTGCCAGTCTCTCAGCAGAGTCCACTTGTTTAAAGGGTCCCCATGGACCTAGAACATCCGCAGATCCACCCACTCTGGGAACGACAGCCAGGGCAGCAGCTAGAGGGGCGCTAGTCTGGTGCAGAAGTGGGAGAAGTGCCTGGAAACGGGGCAAGTGCTGGGCAAGTGGCATTATTCCTTCTCAGACCCCTCCCCTGCATACAGTGCCACAATGTAGTGAAACAGATAGCCCATTACTGACAAATCCCTAAGGCTCCACCCCTTACAATGTAGTAGGAACAACAGCTCCACCTGGGACACAGAAGCAAACAAACACAGGAGACTTCCTTCTGGCCAAGATGGAAGCCTAGACTGACATGCTCCATCGCCCTCCACAACTAAGAAGGAATACAACTATCACAAAACCAGAAATAATCAGAAGTTCCAGAAAATAAATGGAAATCCAATATATGAAGTTCTAAAGAAGTGGTGCTCATCCGGACAGGTAGGAGGGGTGAAGCTGGGGAGGAGAGTTCAAGCTGCGCTATCCGCAGCAGCAGCAGGCACAGAGGCAGGACAGTGGTAAGCACAGACACCCGTATTTAGGGAGAGGAGAGAAGTGCTTGGGGAGCAACCTCAGATACAGAACAAACATGTCAGCCTGCGATTTCAAAGCCGGGAAAGGCAGACCTCCATTGCCTTGGACTGTGAGGCCCAGAGGGGATGGGGACAGAGATGGAGGCTCCCAGTCTCTCAGCAAAGAGTGAACGGGAGAAATTCTTCTTGGACCCCCACCCCCACAGAAAATGCCACAGTGTGGTAAGACGGGTTGCCCAGTTGTTACAAGTGCACAGGGCTCTGCCCCCTATAGCGTAGGAGGTGTGACAGCCCTGTCCAGGAAGCAAAGGTAAACACAAAATAGTCAGGATGGCACAAATCATGATAGAGATCCCGGTGACACAGCTGACCAGACAGAAAATATCTAATCTAACGAAGCAGCAGATAGGTAATCTTTCTGAGGCACAGTTCAGAGCTCTGGTTATAAGAAAGCTTACACACCTAACAGCAGATCTTAAACAAGATGGGGAAAGAATGAAGGCTAGTCCTGCTGAAATGAACAAAAACACATACAAAACTAGTGGTGAGGGAAAGAAAACCAGGGATCAAATAAAAAATCAGAACATAGGGAAGGAACAAACAGTCAACCAATGCAGAAAGAGGAAATAAAAAGTGAGGAAAATGGGGAGAGACTGAGAAACTTATCGGACAGCTATAAGTGGGCCAACATCTGAATTATAGGGCTGCCAGAAGGTGAAGAAAAAGACCTAGAAATTGAAAAACTGTGTGAAAAAATGATGAAGCAGAACTTCCCTAACTTGGGGAAGGAAATAGACTAACAGGTCCAGGAAGCACAGAGAGTTCCGAAAATCTGGACCCAGGGAGATCCACACCAAGACACATTATAATCAAAATGTCAAAAAATAAGGATAAAGAGAGAATCTTAAAAGCAGCAAGAGAGAAGAAGAGAATTATATACAAAGGGGTCCCAATAAGATTGTCAGCTGATTTCTCAAAAGAAATTCTGCAGGCAAGAAGGAAATGGCAAGAAATATTCAAAGTAATGAAAAGCAAAAACCTACAGCCACAATTACTCTATCCAGTGAAGCTGTCATTCAGAATAGAAGGGCAGAGAAAGTGCTTCCAGGACAAAGTAAAACTGAAGGAGTTCATCAGACCCAAACCACTGTTATATGAAATGTTAAAGGGACTTGTGTAGGAGAAGAAAGATCAAAACTATGAACATTAAAATGAAAACTGTATCACAACAACCAACAACAGAAGCTAGGGAATAAAACAAAGGCAGACTAAGTAGGCAACGAGATTGGGAAAAGAATTATAGGTATGGGGAACATTTTGGGGGGAGGTCAGCGGAGAGGGGGAAGGGGGGATGGGAGGGAGATGGTACAGGAATTAAGAAGCATAGTAGGAGAGAGTGAGTAGATAGGAAGATGTTGAGAAGAACTATATGCACAACCAAGGGACATAGACTAAGGAGGGGGGGACAACTGGAAGGAGATGGGTCACTGGGTGGAGGGGAGGAAAGGGAAAAGAAATTGGGACAACTATAATAGCATAAACAATAAAGCATATTAAAAGAAGAAGAAGAAGTTTAAGCACCCACTGTGTGCAAGATGATGAAAACCTCTTTTCTGGAAGATATTTGAAGCCATGGGAAGATATTAACATGGATAAACTATTTGCTTAAGCTGCTTGTTTTTTTTTTTTCTTCTTTAAAATTTCACATTCTTAGATGATTTATTGTCACATCTGCGTTGTCTGTAGTGAATTGCGTGCGAGCTGAGCTTCATCTCTGGAGAAATCACTGAACACAGTTTTGATCCCAGGCTGGTAGTGAAGGGAAGGAGGGACGAATTCTGGCTAAGTGGAAGGGAAGTGAAGAGAGCAGGACTCCCATAGGAAAGGGCTCCTGTCAGAGTCAATGGAAGCAGATGCTCTAACAAAACAGGGCTCAAGAGAACCAAGCAGGAGCCTTCTTCAGATGTGACAAGCAACAATCCATTTATAACTATCAACACACAATTTTTATCAAAGCCATTATTCAATATCATCTGACCCTAAATCTTGAGATACATGAGATGTGGCCTATGATTAATCAGCATGACAGTCGTATTATGAGAAAACTGAAATCGAGGTATATTATTTTTATCGGTGTTTCTCAAAGCTTGCCTCTGCTCCTTCCATGCGTTAATTGTCAATTCAAACCTCTGTGAACACTGGATTGAAAGCTGGTTTTATTTTTCAAATCCCTTTACACCGTTGGACTCTAAATTAAAAGGCAACCTGCCTTTATGTTTAAGTTAGAGTGATAGTAATTAGAGTGCCCTAGAATTCCCTACAAGCTATTTCATCCTGAGAAACACAGGTTTACCCTCTCGCTGTCTGCCTAGCTGTCAATCTATGTAGAGAAGACACTAAAAGGATAAATTAACTTGGTGACTCCTTCCAAATGGTATCGATTCAAAGATATATCGGTTGACATCTTACCCTCAGAGGACAAAAGACCTAGTGCCATTCAGGGAGTAAATAAATACTTTATAGGTCAGTAACACTGGTGTTTCCAGAGGCCTCTAAAAACATTGCTTTTTACAAAATTGTTGCCATGTTTAATGTCCTATAATTAAGCAATCATTTTCACTTATTTTGTTTCGTGAGCTTTACTTGTTTTCACTACAAGCATAGATTCTTTTCCTCCTTCTCTGAAAGAAAATAATACATTACAACAGGAGAAAACCACTCATATGAAGTAAAATAGCTTTTGATTTGAGCTATGTTGCCAAAGGCAAATCAAAGCATAACAATAGAAATTTCATGATGTAGAGATAATTTGAATCACTAACAAAAGGCAGGAACTGCAGGGGTGGGAAGAAGGTGGGTAAAAGCTTTAGTGCCCTGATTGGTCCACATTTATAGCTAGGGATCAATAAGGATTAATACGGATTACTTAAACTGATAAGTCAAGTAACTAAAGATCAACTGAATTACTTTAAGACATAAATACATGCTTCAATTTCATTTAATTTTAAAAATTAACTTCCACTCCTAGAAAGTTTAATGTCTCCATTGATTACCTTCTTAGAAATATATAATTTTGTAAAAATATATAATAACTTAAATATTTTATATATTTTACTGTTATTTTATTGTTATATTCCTATTATATACACAATATATGCCATATGTTGATAATATTTATTACATGAAATAGATAATTTGCTTATGTTATATTTCATATGTAAACAATATATTTATATGTACTATATATCACCATTATTTATACAAATAAAATTTAAGATAATCACACATATATATACATAGTTTTTATACATGTATCATATATACATGCATACAAATCACCTAAGCAATCATGTATGTAAAGAAAAGTCAGCTATTCAATTTGATGTCCTTAGCAGATTATGTGGTAAGAACTCTACAAGTTTTATTCTTTCACTACCCTTATATTTATTCTATAATTATTTGTTATTACTAACCTTATTTCCAAAATTAAAACACTGGGAATTTGCAACTCAATTTTTAGAGAATATCAATTCAGCATCTCTACTCACTGATACATATAGGTAGTTTTTGAATCAAATAGTAAACATATATACTAAAAACATGAAAGATGGATATTAAAAACAAAATAGAAACAGTGCCTTACTAATACATCAGCATAACAGTTCTTCTGCTTTGATTGTGTTCTGATTTATACTTAAAAATTTTAATAAGCTGGTATATTATCTTCAAAATAACAATGAATAAAAATATTCCATGGAAACATGAGAAAGTCAAAATAAGGGTGCAGTTAACTATGAGATGCAATGGTATCTGTTTTATAAGTATAGCATTATAAGGATATTTACTCAGCAATATTTTTTCATAGTGGAAGGCTTTTTAAAATAACAGTTACATTTCAGCAAATACCTCTTGAAATAAATGATACAGGACCAATAAGTAAATAAGAATTAGTTAGAAAACAACGGACAGCCCTTAAAATCAGAGGCATTATGGTTACCTAATTGTATGTATGGTTGTTATGAATTAGAGCAACTAAATTACAAATGTCTCAAATATTATTTTGAAATATTTGCCAGCTCTAGTAGGTCGAGTCTGCCATTCTTTGATCTAAAAGTCATGACATTCACTCCCCAACTTCCTGCAATTTAAATTGATCTTGAAAGTTTGGGGCCAGCCTCCAGGTGATATTTTAAAATATTTGTCAATTTATTATAACAAAATGCTCATCTGTATGTCTTTTTCCTACCTTTTCTGCCCATATTCCAGGACTGGTTCTATCACTACTTATATCCCCGCTCTTTTATTCTAGGACTCATTTTATAGCATTGGCTTTTAGATTATTTTAAGACTATTGCCATGTTACTACTTTAATTCCTTAATGGACAACTAATTAAAATATCACTAATCCTTTTTTGTGCAGATAAATTAGTTATTATTAAAAATAAGATTTTTCAGCTCTGGCCGGTGTGGCTCAGTTGGTTGGAGCATTGTTCTGTGAGCAAAAGGTTATGGGTTGGATTCCCAGTCAGGACACTTACCTAAATAGTGGCTTCAATCCTGAGTCAGGTGCATATGGGCACATAAGGGAGGCAACAAATCAGGAGGCAACCAATCAATGCTTCTCTCTCTCTTCTCTCTTCAATGTTTCTTTCTCTCCCTTCTTCTCTCTCTAGAAAAAACAATGAAAAAGAGAATGTCCTTTAGTGAGGACTAAAATAATAATAATAATTTTTTTTTAAAGATTGACTTTGTATTTATCAATTCAACTAGCTTGCACAGTGTGGCAGCTATGACCCTGGGCCATAAGACAGAAAATTTTCTACTAACAAAAAATCTTCTATCTAGTTGGTGATTCAAGTAAGTAAACAATAAAATTTAAATATGATATAATAAAAGCATCAACAGAATTCTATTCAAGATTCCATGATTCAGAGGGATTTAGTGTGTCTGGGACAGTTTCCCATGGGAATTGACCTGTACATTGAATTTTATAAAATTAGATAAATGGTTTACAGGGAGGGCAGAAATGAAAGTAGATTCTAAGCAAAAAGGCAAAGTTTGGAGTTATAAGCCTTAATGATGTGTTCAAGTTCTTCCATAATGCAGAGGAACAGTTAGGCATCTGATAAGGATGTAAGCGATGGAGCTGAGGAACCTGAGGCTGGAGAAAATCCAGGGGCCAAAAAATTAAGGTGTTCAACTCCATGATGCAGAGCTTAAACATATGAGTTTGAGAAGCAGATGAAGGTTTTCAGTCATGTGTGGCAGAGGAGTGTGAGGTGCAGAAATAGTGACAGATTCAACAGCTAGAGTCTATTCAGATAGCCAAGCATGCTTGACCAGGCCATGGGAAGACAGCAGCATTGGAAATGTAGGAGATGACTTTATTAAGAGCAAATCCCAAAGTTTTAGGTAACTCAGAAATATTTAGCTATTTGATTCCTTTACTCTTAAGTGTTCCCTGTATTCCAACAGTAATTATGAATCATTGATTCTTGATGAAAGAAGCACTAGCAAGCAAGTCTAACTTAAGGAAAATGTCCAAAAAATTGATGGAGATTCTACTTACAAGTTTTGATGAAAATCCTAAAATTATTAATGTGCATTTTTAATGAAAGGATACATAATTCCATCAAATTATCAAGGAGTCTGTGATAGAAAAATAATGAAAATTACTACTCTATATACAGCTCTCAATTCTAGTCCAATACTTTTCAAGTTACCTCAAAACATTTTTGAAATTTCTACTGCCATTTATCATATAGCAACCACACTAAAATTTTAATGTTCCTGCTTACACAGCTGTGAGACTAGATCTCAAGATTTTCTAAGAGTTGATAACTAGAAGAGAAGATCAACTATCCATTATAACACTATCAAGTATTTACTTCCTATAAGTCAATTTGTAAAAGTGGGAAATCTGACTTTGAAAGCAACTTTGCCTGGAAAAGATCACTTTCATGAACCTTCTTGTACAGGTATTCATTTATTGGAATTTGATTTGTTCTAGACTTTGGAGATGTAATCTCATGGAACCTACTTCCCTGAGAGATTAAATGCTCTAATTCTTAAAGTGAAAAGCTACTTTGAAATGCCAGTATACAAAGAGTGAGTATAGCTTCTCCATTTCTGTTTATTGATATCTTTTGATATGTTCTACTCTGTGTGGGCATAATTCCACCACAGCAATGCTCACACATATTTTCACCTTCATGTTTTCCTAGACTAAGTTCTTTAAGGTCATGGACTGAGGACCTTTGCTTGTCTCTGGGCCCTTAGTGTGTTACTTGAACATTGGTAAGGACAATGAAAAAAGTATGTTAAGTAAAATGTGAATAAATGTTGCAAAATAAAATATTTCACCAAAGGATTGCAGAGAGGTTTGAATGTGGAAGAAGCCACTTTTGAAAAATGGAGGTATGGTGGCCTTGATATTAGAGGCGCTTAATGAATATTTACAAATTTGTGAGTTTCAGGGTCTTAATAGGAATCCTTCGCATAGCTGGGTCCTTTACCTCATCTCCCTTGTTAGCTTTTGGAGGTTTCCAAGCATCAAGATTATTGCTTTAATTCAAGGTACCCTCTGGAGAGCTTTTGTTGTGAGCCACCTGTATTATTTTCCAAAACTCAACATTGGGCCATTTTATTACAAATAAAACAACAGCCCCAGAGTGAGAATTGTTAGCTGGATTTGATAACTAGAAAAATGGTTGTGATGCTTTCTTTGAACACAAAATACTGTTATTGATCATCTTACTAAATTAGAGGTTAATCATGGCCCATTCCAGTGTTCCTCCCAGAATCATCGAAAGCCTCTGATGCTGTTAAAGCAAAGAGATTCTTTCCATCCTAACTTTTTTAGTTCCTCAGGAAAATAGTCTAATTCTTAACTAAAATATTCCTCAAGACAAATAAAAGTGTATGCCACACGCATACATGATAATCATTCCACACAAATCACTTAACGAAAATCAAAATAGTCCCTCCGCAGGAATGGATTGTCAGAAGTGAAATACAATGAACTTGATAGGAATTATCAATCAGTGTCTCAGTTTCACCAATTCACATACAAGAAGACACAGTGTGATTATCAATATATCTAAAATAAGTGTGAAAATAAGTGTCTTCACCATGGGGAGAATTATAGAAAAAAACAACACAGGGAAATAAGGTGCTATGATAGCCTCAAGGATCTAGTAATGAGACAGCTCTCAAGACCATCGGCAATGTTCAAAGATTTTTGCCTTTCGTCAGTCTCTGCCGAGGTTATAAAGATTTAAATATAAAGCTACTTGGAACGGGGAGAGACAGCCTCTGGAATTTGCATGCTGTTGGTAGAAAGTGGCCTGTCTACTTAAAAATAGAGAATGTTAGAGAGTATTGAAGAATATTAGAAGTTTTGCCACTGTGTTTTTGAGGGACATTAAGGTCTAGAGCACTGAATATTTTATCTCAAACATAAAATAGATAATTATTCATATTTAGATTTTTTAATAGTAACTACAAACATTTTTAATGTTTCTGAAGTGCTTTTTCATACTCTAGATCACTGCTTCTTAATGGCAGTAATGAGTTTTGTTTCAGAATGGAAATTTAGTGACTGGCAAAGACAGTTGCTGAATGAATTGTTACTGAGTAAATCAATGAGTTATTTAATCCCCCAATACATTTTTAACTTCATAGTAATTATTTTCAGATTATCTGTGAGAAAACAGAAACAGAATGTTTGGTCAAATAACAAGTGAACAGAATTCAAAAAAATTTAAATCTGTAGGTTTTCTACTATATTAATGACATTCTACTACAGTAAATAAAATCTCCAATTCTCCTCTACAAAAGTTATTTCAAAGTAAATTATTTTAATACTAATAGAGAAAAAAATATCGTTTTAAACCTTTTAATTTGTGCATATTTGCCACCAATGCTATTACAGTTGATGGCAAAGTGTGAGGCCATTTCAATTTTACATTCATGTGACAATATATTTTTTAATTTAAATTTTATTAACTTGAGGACTATGAGTCTGAAAAGAAAACACTTCTCATCATCTGAATTGTCCTTTCACTTGGAAAACCATTTATCCAATTGACATACAGTTGACACCTCTAGCAATTAAATCCAACATTTAATATTGCTGGTCCCTGTTAGAAAATTACTATTGTCCTTTACTAGACTCAAATGACAATTTAGTTTCTACCAAATAGTCGACATTAATAGGATTGACTCACCTAGCCAGCTGCTGAATTGTTTAAAAGGACAAGGGCATCTCTGTGAGTGAGGGAATAGCCAATTTTATAGACCTTTGATAATGCCAGGGATCTTAGAAAAAAATCACAGAAGAGTTCAGAATTTTTGAAATAACAGTTGACATAGGTTTTCTGTTTGTTTTTTGAGAGAAACTAAAATGTATAAAAGTCCTCTACTAAGACCTGCTCAGTAATTCTTTCAGAATACTTGTTCCAAACACTCCAATGAAGATGTGTCTCCCAACAATGGCATGTATTGGGAGAGGGAAGTTAGTGGTCTTTCCATTCTTGCTCATGTCTCATTCCTCATACTTAAAGATACTTATAATCGAAAGATCATCAAAAGAAAGCACTCTAACTCAATACTTTACAAAATGCAGCCCCACCTTCAGGATCCAGCCTTAGGCAAGCAGCATGACCTGGAGAGAGGTTGCACAGCCCTCAGAGAGGGGGTACTTGCACTCTGATTTGCCGCTCAAACGGTGTGCTATTGGCTCAGCTATGCCCTAGGTTTTAGGTCTGAGTTTCAGAGAAAAACTGAAAATTCAAGGGTAGGAACAGATGCTTCTCATCTTGAAGACTGCCCAGATGCTCTCACTCAAGGAGAGGAAAGAAACAGCTAATTCAACAGGGTTAGGGAGTTGAGTGTTTAATTCAGGACCATAAAATGTTTGCTACGACCTCAGATTTCCATCCCTGTCGGTGTACCATGCCAGATCCCAGTAGTCTCTGAGCTTTCTCCAAAGAGACACTGCTGGCAGGAGCAGCAGGCTCAACAAAGGAAGCTACAAATGCATATCTCTCATAAGGAACAAATTTAACCCTCGTCGTATGTTGCGATGATGGTGGGAGGATGTCAGTAGAGTTAATGGTATATTTGATGTTAATCTAATTGAAAAGGAAAGAGCCACATAGAAAATCATTTATTCCTTGTGCACAGAGAAAAAAAAAAACCTTCTGTCTTGCCCAGGGAGATAAGTGGTTTCTGTCCTCTGCTACGAGATTGAATGAACAAGATAAAACTAAGGCAAAGAGCTGATTTACTGCCCTTGAAGAAAGCAGTGCAGTATAGGGGAATAAAGGGATGTGAGAATCTGAAGTAGGTCTCACCAACATGAATCTGTCTGATCCTAGGATCCTGGCTTCTGGTTAATCCCTTCCTGTTTCTTCCCATCTCTCTCCCTTCCCTCTATGCATCCCTGTCAAATCATCTGGTATATACAAACCAAACATTTAGGAAATTTAATCTGAACTGTCTGCCCTTAAGGATGCCACAAATTATATTCTTAAGTTATTAAAACATGTGCACATTCAAACACCAAGTGACAGATTGTGTGTCTGGCTCACTCAGCAATCATTCCAGCCCTCTTCTAGCTTGCCTAGTATCTGCAGTGGCTTGATGGCTACAGGCTAGATTTCCCAAGTTCCTTTGCAGGTAAGAGTCCAAACAATGTAGATTCTGTCAATCAGATGTATTCCCATGAGACTCTGCATCTAAACTGAGCTTGATAGGAGGAGAGGAGTGGGTGTATGGCATGCAATTTCTGGTGCAGATAGTGGCAGAGGTTACACAGGGTTGGAGTTGACAGTTGCGGCAGTAGCTTCATGATTCATTGGGTTCTTCCAGAGTCGTCTGTTCCCTTTGCAGTTCAGCTCCACTGTACACCTTATGA
Source organism: Furipterus horrens (assembly GCF_987537825.1). Lineage (NCBI taxonomy): Eukaryota > Metazoa > Chordata > Mammalia > Chiroptera > Furipteridae > Furipterus > Furipterus horrens. The sequence continues at coordinate 53,968,000 of NW_028327175.1, read as the reverse complement.
GAGTAATCCTAGAAGCATCCAGTGTCTGTTTTACCAGGTCTACCAATGATTACATAAGCCATAATAATCCCTTGAGTTTAAATCAACTAAAATGGATTTATTTTTTCTGCAGCTGAGAACTTGACAGATAAACTTGCTCTGTTTTATAATAGAACCTAAAACAGTGGAAGAAAAATAAGTCAATTCTGTAGGCAGCAACCAGACTATTTAAGTAGACTTTCCTCTCTCAGACACTCCATTCATGCTAATGAGAAATTTACTAGCAGATAAATCCATACAACTGTGGGTATCATAATTCCCAGACTAGATTGCGCTAAGTTCATATAAACCTATCATTCAAACTAATGGCTCACATTGATTCAGAAAAAATTTTCTATCTTAGAAAAATTATATTTTTATGTCGCATTGACAAAAACATTTAATGGACTTTTACCCAAGTGGCCACTGGTTATTAGAAGTGCTGCTTGGCCATTGGTTTTCTTATCCTCTAAAAAACATTCTTGTATTCTGCATCAGTTGTAGACTTTTGTTTGAAGTCCTAGGAACTCAGACCCTAAAGTATAGTAGAAGATATTCTGTTTGAAAAATTTTTAAATAACATCATTTTTTTCAAAATGATTCCACATTATTGAAGTTTGCTGGAATATAAAAAAGCACCATTCACACACACAAGGTTGTTTTACAGAGAACAGAAGAAAAATAATTAGAAAATCTTGCCTTAGTTACACAGATTCTCATTAACCACCCGGTAAGGAGAAAATAAGAAAAGTTTGAAGTTACTATACTTATTAAATTATCACTGCCTGATTTATCCCCTTCTTCTCAGCATGTGGTCCAATTTAACTTAAAACTGTGCTTCTGGTACATGCTAACACAAAATGATGAAAGATGGCTAACATATAATTAGAGACTTTCAATCCCCCAAATAATGTAATTGTCATAAATGAAGACAAACTTTAAATACAAAAATATATATGAAATTGTTCCATCAGTGCAAAAGTTGTTTATCCTTGTGAAGAAGATAACATAATTGAAAACATGTAAAAGATCTATTTTTCTACCTGTTCTAACATACTTCAAAAACATAAAATGATATTTATTAGAAAAAAAATGATGGGGATCTCTGAAAATGAAACTTACAGAAATCATATTTAGAGAGTGTATAAGAATGAATCAGAACTAAAAATAAATAAATCAGTTACAATTTCTCTGAGCATGTTTTACTAGTAGACAGGTTATCTATTAAATAGCCTGCCCATGTAGAAGGAAATCAGGGATGGAAATAAAATCCCCAAAGGGTTTTCTGAAAACAACATGAAGAAATGAGAGTCTAAAAAACTATTATCTAAATACAGGTAACAAAATTGAAAAAGGACCAGAATGATATTTTAAAAATAAAATCATTGAAGATATACTGAGATCAAATTCTTCTGCCTCCAAATTAAAACAACCTATTTTTAACCTACCATTTAGTTAGCAAAGACTCTCTGCTAGACCCATGCTAAACAGTTACACAGCATAATGTTAATCACCATAATACAGTATTTAACCTTGTGCTGGGCTCTACTAGGTGCTATCAGCATATTATTTCACTTTATCATCAGAGTAATCCAATGAGACAAGTGTAACTATTGTCTCTGTTTTGTGTCTAAAAGAACTGGTAAGAAGAGAATTGCAGGAAATTACTGAAGGTCTTAGATAGAAAGGGGACTTGAGCTCCTCGTTTTCTATCCCAAACGTGGTATTATTAATCCCTATACCATACTAAATTTTTGTAGCCTTATCATTAAAACTAAAATTAGTTCTATCAAATTGTACCAACAGACACCCATGGGACTATCCCTAGTCAGTGTACAAGAAACATATCCAAACTCCCAACAGGCAAGAACTGAACTGGGAACCCACCAGTGTATCGGCTAGGACATTTGCATTGCAAAAACAAAAAATGCAAACTTTAGTCCAAACAGGTTTAAGAAAGAAAAAAAAAAAGGAAAAAAGGGGGGTGGGGAGGAGTTCAATGGCTCAGGACACTGAGAAGTCCAATAGGCATTGTTGCATTTCAGGCACTGCTTGATGCAAAGGCTCCAACAATGACACCAGGCCCTGAGTCCTCCCTCCTCCTGGGCCCCAAACTTCTGCCTTGGCTTCAGTCACAGACAGGCTGGGAGGAGCAGGATGGTCGGAGCAGCTTCAGTCTCTTAGCCTTTCAAGTGTAAGTCAAGCTAAAAGTAGAAAACACTTCCTCTTGGGACTGGAAAAAACTGGAAGTAGCAATGTGTCACTTGAGTGCACGCTTGAGTCACACTGAAAACATCAGTGTGTCCAGGGAGTTGGCTTCTTCTGGGTGAGTCAGGCTGAGGTCTCATCTTCAACCCCTGGAGCCTGTGAATGGAACTCACTGTGCCACGGAAGCTGGGGATGAAAGGAAGGCAGATCCCTAAACAAAACTCAGGGGTGGTTACAAAACAAAATAATTGCTGTTGAATGAGCACAAAACCATTGTAATCAAATAGAGTTCAAGCAACTGTCCATAGACAAGTTGCCAAACATTTCTCCAGGCCTCATTTTCTTCATTTTTAAGATGAAGGGCTGACCTAGATAATTTCTAATATCCAAATTTACCTTGAAGTTCTATGAAAAGTTATAAATAATAAACATTTTTTGAAAACCTTCACTTCTGAACCTGACTTCTGCTTCCCTTCAATGCCTCCCTACCAGGTGCTCTTCCTCTTATGTTCTCCCTGCTTACCCCAGGCCCTCTCCTGGATAAGACCATGAACCCTGACAAAATGCTTTGCTACAACTAGACTTCTCTCAGTCCTTAGCCTCTGGCTTCTACAAATCTGTTCTTCTACGCCTTTTCTAGGTTCTTTGTGAATATAGATGTAGATAAACCCTGCAAATAATAGGTTCATCAAAAATTTTAATAACAATGAAATATCACATGTGGTTTTGTATTAATTAATTAGCAACCCCTGCTAACATATTTGTATTCAATAATTGCTAATAGAAACAATGGCTTAATTCAACTTGGAAGAGTAACCCTATTCTGGGATTTGTAGTGGGTGTCTTTTATGACATACAAATTCAGCCTTATTCTCTGCAGGAAAAAGAAACCCTTCCAGTTATAATCTTAAAAACCACTCCCAGAAAATTAGATTAATGTAACGTTCTATAAGTTGGTGAGTTCTGTGTGGGCAGGGTTCTGTCTCATTCATCGTCACTTATCCTAATGCCCAGCATTAGTCAGAATTTAATCAATGTGGGTTAAGTGCTGAAATCTTCTGCCCTGGAATTATCAACCCATGAAGTGAATATATATATGACATATATATATATATATATAGCTTCAGAGTTCCTCTAATCCTATCAGTCATTCATCCAATAAAAATGTGCCAGTGTTTTAGTCTTAAAATGGTAAGTAAATAGGTAAAATCCTTTTTTCATAGTGCTTACATTCTACCAGAAAGACTGAGAGTGACTTAATAATTAAATATTATAATATCAGGGAGTGATGTGTGCTAGAAGAAACATAAATCGGGGAAAGGAAATAGAGAAAGATGGGAATGATGTTGGTTTAGAAAGAGCGTCTAAAGTTTGCCTCCAATGAGGGGATTTTGAGCACATTGTCTTTTTCTGGTCCTAACTGTACAAAACAGGAGACTTTGCTTGTCATATTTCATATTGGAAACTCTACAAAATCAAGAGTCACAGCTGAGTTAGACAACATCTGAATTGCTCCAAATTCCAACCTACTGATCCTTTTGTAATTACTGATAAAAAGTGTCAAAACTAGATGTATTATAGTGATAGAATGAATAAAATTCACTCTCAGAGAAATTTAGGATAAAAAAAGCCATGAAAGCGGTGTCAAAAAGGTAATGATCCTTGCAATAAAAAGTTGATTGCAACTTTGCTCTGCTGGAGAGGGTAGTCTGGGATGTCATTCAGGCAGTGGGACCTGGAGAGGGAGGGGTCTCAAGACCTTGTGGCCCAGCGCATTCTCTATAGATGTAAATACATTCTTTCCTAATTATTATTTATAAAAGCCCCCAACAGACTCTGATAAGGCAAAACATCATTCACTAAGCTCAGTCTCCATTAACTTAAAATATGGTTCTTTACTCATGTGTCACTAATTACTACTGAATTAAAATATTTTTATAAACCATTATTCCATAGAGGTAACCTCTATGGAATAGAGGCACTTTAGGAGATACTTTCTCAGGAAGTTTGCTATTATAAAAATTTAAAGAAACACCTAAAATCCAAGTAATGGATCATTTTTTTCTTTTTTTAACATTAAAATGTCACAGAAAATTCTGAAAGTTAAGAAAATTTCAACACTTTAGTGTCAGGCATTTTGTTTTGATTCTTTATTTGTTAAAAATATAACTATACACAAACCTCATTTTTAAATATTATATAGAATGAAGAATCTGGACTTAATGACCTATAAGTTTCACTGAAACTCTAGCGTTTGCTGATTCCGTTTGACTGGGTCTTCATTACACTTAAAAAAAAAATTGGAGATAATGATAAAGTTAAAACCAAATGCACAATATTTGTGATACTGAGGGACACAGATTCATTTTCCAGGACCTTGCTTTTAAAATGAAAGAGAACTACTTGGCAATATAATAAGTATTAAAATATATATTATATTGCATTGATAGCATTGAAAAGTCTTATAGCAAAAGTTTTTATAAGATTGTATTGCATTAGAGTCCACAAATGCACACATATACAAATAATAGAGGAAAATGCAAAACTGGAGCTATTAGTAATATAACTAAAACTAAATAAAAATATAGTTATTTTTATCTAGTTTTTTTTTAATAAAAGGAACTGTTCAATTGTATTATATATATAATGTATTGTATCATATATAGGACATATAGTAACATTTTAATTGTTCTAGATCTTATTTGATTGTGTATGTTTGCACATGGTATATACACATATATATAATATAAATATGCATTACACACGTATATATGCCTATATGTATAACACAAAATAGATTTGTATTTACACATATTTCATCTAATTACGTTTCTCATGTATATATGTAACAGATATTGGCAAAACGTCATTAGAGAGATTAAACAAGTAATTTTTTGATCTTTGGTCTCAGCCCTCTATTACAAAACAATAAAATAAAAAAAGTCAAGATACAATAATTTAAGGAGTACCAGAACTAGCAGTGACTATTCATTTCACTTTTATGAGAATGACCACGACTAGCCCTAGGATAGAATCACTTTCATTTACTTTAAAACACCAAGTACACCTCAGGTTTACAAAACCTCATCATGATTCTGTATCTGTGTACAATACCCTGGACATTTATAGAGGAAAAATGATCCATACAATGAAACATAAAAAGGCACGCTCACTATGGAACAGAAATACTACAATACCTGAATAATGATTAAAATATGCAGCAAACATTTTATATAAATCATTTGAGCTCTAAGATTCTTCTCATGGAAAGTGTGATTGTGTACTTTAGCAACATGTGAAGACAGATGCAAATAGTAAACTAATATGCACAGTGACATAAAAATTATATTATGTATGTTATGCACTGTAAGAGTTTTATGGAGGGAAATGAGGATGAAGTCAATAAAAAAAAGAAGTGTAGAGATGTGAATTAGGGTTTGGGAAATAATTGAAATGAATGAAAAGTCACATGAACCAGGCACAGGAAACTTAAGGAAATCTTATAGTCCTGGAATGATAAATGACCTGCCTTGGACTGGAGACTGACTGACGCTGGAAGGGGCAAGAGAAGGGAGCCTAGAAAATAGGAGAACAAAGGAATTCAGGAGGGGAGCCCACCTCAAAGGAAAAGTGACAGAAGAAATGTTCTACATATAGATTTTGAAGTGGTAATAGAAAACGCAAGGACGCTGTGAGGGGACGTGCAGAACTCAGGTCGTGTCTTTGCAACTTTGATTCCCTTTTCTCAGCCTACAGTTATTTCAAAGTTAAAAGTGTTTTATGTAGTATGTAAACGTGCAGCTGAATAGGGTGGTCCTGGTTGCAGGTTATATCTTTGTTTGCTGGACTTCCATGCACTTTGATTTTCTGGAACTTATGGTTGTTTCTAGTTTTGAGGTGGTTGTATTCCTTCTTAGTTGTGGAGGGAGACGCCGCATGTCTGTCTATGCCTCCATCTTGGCCAGAAGTCCTCCTAGTGAATATTTTAATTGAATTATTATATTCTTCAATTCCTGAAGTTCTGTTTTTTAAGATATTTTCATTTTGTTCATGCATCATTTTCCTGATTTTCCTTAGTTGTCTGTTTTCTCTCGAAGTTCATTGAACTTATTTAAGATGGTCGTTTTTATTTTTGTCTCATAATTATTAGGTCTTCATTTCTTTAAGGTTGTTTCTGTGCTGACTTAGGGGAGGGGGTCTCATGGGTGAAATAATTTTTTTAACCATTTTAATGTAGCTGGTTTTGGCTTTGCACTTTCCTGGGATATTATGACTTTTTAACTGGTTTCTGGAGTTCTCTTAAAGCGTTTTTAGACAGTATATTGTTAAGTTCGTGTCTCTGTGGAAGAACAAAGTGTGGGGCTTCCTATTTTTCTAAAGGATTGGGCTGGCCTGGCAGAGGGTCCCTGGTTTATTCTTTGGGTGTTCTAGAGGGAACAGGATATGAGGCAGAAGCCTGTCATTCTTCCAAAGTTGTGTAGTTTTTGTATTTTATGCTGTTTTAGTTTGTAACTAGCCCTATAGAAATAAGGTGATTAAAACAGGGGGAAATGATAGCAGGGCCCAGGTGTTAGAGTTTAGCCTTAATTGATAGGCTTAAGTAATTGAAGCTGTGACTGGATAGACTTTCTTTATCACCAAACCTTTGCTTCTGGAATTTTGCCTAGAGGGTGGCGGCAGGCAGCAGGACCCCAAATTGCTTTTCGGTAGCATAACTACTATTGAATCAAGATTAAAGCATTTCCATCTCCCTAAAAATTATCCTGTGTCTTGTTGTATCATCCTTTCCTCTAGCCCCATAGCCCAAGGCAACCAGTGATCTACTTTCTGTCTCTATAATTTTGCATTTTCTAGAACTTCATGTAGACTTTTATGCTTTGCTTCTTTCACTTAGCGTAATGCTTTTTGAGATTCATTTGTGTTGTTTTGTATATCAGTATTTTGATCTTTTTTATTGCTGTGGATGTCTGTGACGCGATATTCTAGCGTCCGCATCGTTTAGAGCTGCGACTCAGAACATGGCGCGTTCCTAGAAGCCGCTTTCGGCATCAGTGGGCGGCGGCGTGTGGACTTGCAAGCGTGGGGCGCGGGACCAACCGACGCCACTTCGTGTTGGACAGTGGAAGCTGGAGAGCCGGGCTATTCGGACTGAGCCAATTGGTTTCCATGGATCTCAATAGTGCCAGCACTGTTGTTCTTCAAGTCTTAACTCAGGCCACCAGTCAGGATACTGCTGTGTTAAAGCCAGCTGAGGAGCAGTTGAAACAGTGGGAAACACAGCCAGGTTTTTATTCAGTGTTGCTGGTAAGTTGCTTAAAAATAGTTATTATTTTTAATAAAATGAGACACTATTCTATTGTTTTAAAAACCTACTTGTGTTGGTGGTTTACTTAGTGAAACTGATCCAAATGTTTGGCTGCCATTGCACTGCCATTTACTAATTCGAGGCATGGCACTTGGAGGACATTTAAGAGATGTTTATTGTTGGGTGAGTATACCCAAGCAGGGTATTGGTAGTATCTGCTTAGAAGGTTACACTGCCAGTTTTCTATTTTAGCCTGTAAATGCTGCCCTCAAGACTGACTGTAAAGGAGGAAAGAGGAAGGACATCTCTAAAATCAGAGAAGGAAAACTCTGACTCCAAAAAACCTCCGCTGCCTTGCGGCATACCTCTTCAGGGAAAGGCTAAGGGAGTAAACCCCGACAGAAAATCCGGAGCCGGAGTCCCTAAGGCGGTTTGACATTGTAGTCAACACCGGCAACTCCTGCGGCGCACCTGAAGCCAAGCTGTATTGACTTTGTCTTTCCCTTGGACCCTTCAGCTGCGAAGAGAGGGGGGGTCTGCTGCATGGGCAACAGCAGACCCTCCATATCACCCTGCCCAGGCTCTGTAGCTTCAGTTTCATTTGAGAGGACACTCCAGCGTCATCGCAAGATGTTGACTCAACACGGGAGGAGACAGATACCGGTTATCAGCTCATCCGATTGGCGAAGGAAACGAGCGCCAGGGGTCTCCTCTGACGGTGGGAGAGGTCATCGCACCTCACTGGACAGCTACCGTCTCGCCATGGCTCGCCTGCCCCACTGGGTGCGTGGGGATCAGAGAGGCGCCTCTCGAAAAGTGGGCCACAAAACACCCGCACCAGTTAATTCCAAGCAAACAACAAGAAAGAAGCCTCCGGCTCTTCGCCTCGCTAGCTGGAACATCAGGACCATGTGCCCCGGACTTACTGCAGACCTTCCGTGGATCAAGGGTGCCAGGAAAACCGCTGTCATCGATAGGGAACTGGCACGACTAAACATCGACATTGCGGCTCTACAGGAGACCCGGTTGGCCGACAACGGAACTATCAGAGAAACCAACTACACCTTCTACTGGCAAGGGAAGTCTCCGGACCAACCAAGACAGCACAGTGTTGGGTTCGCTGTGAAGAACACGCTTGTTAACTCCATAGAGCCACCCACAGGAGGCACAGAGAGATTACTTACCCTCCGATTGTCAACAACTTTCGGCCCAGTCAGCATTCTTAGCGCGTATGCCCCAACCCTCTGCGCCACCACCGAAGAGAAAGAACAGTTCTACCATGCACTGGACGAAGCGTTATCCAAGATTCCCAGAAGTAACGCTCTCTATCTCCTTGGAGACTTCAACGCAAGAGTAGGAGCCGACCACATGGCCTGGCCCACCTGCCTTGGAAACTTTGGGAGAGGAAAGATCAATGAGAATGGTCAGCGACTGCTTGAGCTTTTGTGTCACCACGGCCTGTGCGTGACAAACACATTCTTCAAGTGCAAAGAGATCCACCAGGTGTCATGGAGGCACCCCCGCTCCCGTCATTGGCACCAGCTTGACCTCGTCATCACCAGAAGAACGGATATTGGCAGCACCCTCCTCACCCGCAGCTACCACAGTGCAGACTGCGACACGGACCATGCCCTCATGGTAAGCAAGGTGCGCATAATGCCGAAGAGGTTGCACCACTCCAAGATGAAGGGTCGCCCACGCATCAACACCAGTTGTGCCAGCAACCCAGTTAAGACCCAGCAATTCATCAACAAGATGGAAGATGCACTCGGCGAGGGAGTGGCGGCAGATGACATTATCGAATCCAATTGGCCACGTCTCCGCGACGCCATATACAACTCCGCCATTATTGCTTACGGGAAGAAAGAGCGGAAGAACGCTGACTGGTATGAGGCTCACTGGGAAGAAATGGAACCCGTGATCGAGGCTAAGAGGAAGGCCCTACTGGCTTACAAGGTCACGCCCACTCCCAGTACACTTCAAGCTCTACGGGCTGCCAGGAACAAAGTCCAGAAGACCGCCCGCCACTGTGCCAACACCTATTGGCTAAACCTGTGCAGAAGCATTCAGGAAGCCGCCAATATAGGCAAAGCACGAGGAATGTATGAGGGTATCAAGAAGGCAACAGGCCCAATCCCCTCCAAGATCGCCCCCCTTAAGTCCAAGACAGGTGAGGTCATCACTGACCAGGAACAGCAAATGCGGCGGTGGACCGAGCACTACCTCGAGCTGTACGCAACGAAGAACACCGTAACAGACACTGCTCTTAACGCCATCCCAGACCTACCAGTCATGGAGGAGCTAGACACCCCACCTACTGCGGCAGAGCTCGGCAAAGCCATCGACCGCCTTACTTGCGGGAAAGCACCAGGAAGCGACGGAATCCCCCCAGAAATCCTAAAGAGCGGGAAACCAGTCCTGCTACAGCCGCTCCACCATCTACTCTGTCTCTGCTGGAAGGAGGGTTACATCCCCCAGGATATGAGAGACGCCAACATTATCACCATGTACAAGAACAAAGGAGACCGCAGCGACTGCAACAACTACCGGGGCATCTCTCTCCTCAGCGTTGTCGGCAAAGTATTCGCCCGGGTCGCTCTTGCCCGCCTGCAGACCCTTGCTTCCCGCGTCTACCCAGAGTCCCAGTGTGGCTTCAGAGCTGGCCGATCAACAGTGGACATGATCTTCTCCCTACGCCAGCTGCAGGAGAAGTGTCACGAGCAGCATAAACCACTCTACCTCGCCTTTATCGACCTCACGAAGGCGTTTGATCTGGTCAGTCGAAGCGGACTCTTCAGCTTGCTACGGAAGATTGGCTGTCCACCACATCTGCTTGCTGTGGTCATGTCCTTTCACAACAACATGCACAGCACGGTGTCCTACAACGGCGCAACCTCTGAGGCCTTCCCAGTCAGCAGCGGAGTAAAGCAGGGCTGCGTCCTCGCGCCTACGCTGTTCGGAATCTTCTTCTCCATGCTCCTCCAATACACCTTTAAGGACTGCAGCGAGGGTGTCTTCATTCACACCAGATCCGATGGCAAGCTCTACAACCTGGCCCGTCTACGAGCCAAGACCAAAGTCAAAGAGGTGCTCATCCGTGAGATGCTCTTCGCCGACGACGCAGCTTTGACATCACACTCCGAAGAGGGGCTCCAGCAGCTAGTCACTTGCCTTTCCCACGCATGCAAGGAGTTCGGACTAGCCATCAGCCTGACGAAGACGAATGTTATGGCTCAAGGCACGGGGACTCCCCCATGCATCACCATCGACGGATACACCCTGGAGGTTGTCAACGACTTCACTTACCTCGGGTCCACCATCTCGAGCTCTCTGTCAGTCGACTTGGAGGTCAACCGGAGAATCGCCAGGGCAGCCACAGTTATGGCCAGACTGAACCGGCGAGCGTGGAACAATTCCAGCCTCACTGAGAAAACCAGACTGCGCATCTACCAAGCCTGCGTACTCAGCACTCTCCTCTATGGCAGCGAGACGTGGACCACCTACGCAAGGCACGAAAGGAAACTCAACAGCTTCCACATGAGGTGCCTGCGACGCGTCCTGCATGTCGCCTGGCAGGATAAGGTCCCCAACACCGAGGTGCTGAAGCGAGCCAATATGAGCAGTTTGCATGCAGTTCTTAGCGAGAAACGCCTCAGGTGGCTCGGCCATGTCAAAAGAATGGTTGCAGGCCGTATCCCCAAAGACCTCCTCTACGGCGAGCTAGCAGAAGGCAAGAGGATGACAGGGCGCCCAAAACTGTGGTTCAAAGACATCTGCAAAAAGGACATGACACAATGCTCCATCAATCTCAACACATGGGAAGTTCAAGCAGACGACCGCCTAGCCTGGAGGCTCGCGGTCAGACAAGGTACGTCACGGGCAGAGGCTGCGTGCAACGAGGAGGCGGCCCAGAAAAGATCGAGGCGGAAGCAGCGTCAACAGCAGCAACAACAGCCATCTGCCTTCACCTGTAACAAGTGCGGCAGGGATTGTCACTCCCGAGTCGGACTGCACAGCCATTCTCGGCGGTGCAGATAGACTCTCAGGAAGCTACGCCATCGTCTCTCGAGACGGACGGCTGCCGACGACGACGATATACTTAAAATGGAAGTAGAATTGATTCTGTACACTATATTGACATCTGAGTATTGAAAGATTATAAATCTATCAAAATTATTTGTAATTGCAGAAAATTTGACAGTGAAGGGAAGTATTGGAATTAATGTTAGAATTAAAGCAAAGAAAAATGCATATCACCAAAGATAGTAATATAACAACAAACTAAACCAATAGTAGGTCTAGAATTACAACTACCAAAATAAGTAAAAACTTACCAAACCCAGTATTAATTTTGAATGCTGATCATTCAAATGTCTTTTATTGAATATCAAAGCAATGACTATATTTAATTACAGCAGTCAATTTTTTGGTTCTTATAATATTCCAGTCAATATTTCATGTTCTTTAAAAAATTACCTAAAAATATTACTTATAATTTAGTTTGATATTAGGTAGCATGATTTCTCCAACTTGGTTTTTCTTTCTCAAGATTTCTGTTGATATTTGGAGTCTTTTGTAGTTCCATATAAATTTTTGGAATATTGTTCTATATCTGTGAGATATAGCATTAGAATCTTGACAGGAATTGCATTGAATCTATAGATTGCTTTGGATAGCATGTACATTTTAATTATGTTAATTCTTCCCACCCATGAACATGTTATAAGCTTCCATTTATTTGTATCTTCTTCAATTTATTTCTTCAGTGTCATAATTTTCTGAACACAGGTCTTTTATATGCTTAATTAAATTTATTCCTATGATTTTATTCCTTTTGAAATAATTGTTAATAAATTTTTTTCTTAATTTCCCTTTCCAATAGGTTATTATTGGTGCACAAAAATGCAACTGAAGAACAAAGTTGGAGGAATCACACAACCTAATATAAAACTATGCTTATACTATAAGGCCATAATAATCAAAACAATATTGCATTGGCGTAAAAACAGACACACAGATCAATGGAACAAAATAGGGAACCAGAAACAAACTCATACCTTTATTGTCGATTAATATCTGATAGAGGAAGCAAGCACATACTATGGGCTAAAGAGAGTTTATTCAATAAATACTGTTGGGAAAATAGGACAGATACATGAAAAAATAAAAATAAAACTAGGCCACCTTCTTAGGCCACACACAAGAATAAATTAAAAATGGATTAAAGACTTAAATGTTAGACTTGAAACCAATAAAATCCTGGAAGAAAATATAGGCAGTAAAATCTTGGACATTAATCATAACAATATGTTTTCTGATGTATCTCCTCAATTAAGGGAAACAAAACAAAACATAGAAAATAAGATTATATCAAACTAAAACGTTTTGCACAGCAAAGAAAACATCAACAAAATAAAAAGACAACCCAATGAATGGGAAAACACATTCACAAATACATCTGATAAAGGGTTAATATCTAAAATTTATGAAGAACTTATGAAACTCAATACCAAAACACCACTCTAATTAAGAAATGGGCCAAGGACCTGAATAGATACTTCTCCAGAAAGAACATACAGATGGCCAATAGATATATGAAAAGATGCTCAATATCACTAATCACCAAAGAAATGCAAATGAAAACCACAATGAGATATCATCTCACAACTATCAGAATGGCTATCATTAATAAATCAACACATAACAAGTGCTGGTAAAGATGTGGAGAAAGGGAACCCTTCTGCACTCTTGGTGGGAATGCAGATTGGTGGAAAGCATTATGGAGTTACCTCAATAAACTAAAAATGAAACTGCCTATGACCCAGTGATTTCACTTCTGGGAATGTATCCAAAGGAACCTGAAACACTAATTTGAAAGAATATAAACACCCCTATGTTCATTGCAGCATTATTTACAATAGCCAAGAGATGGAAACAGCCCAAGTGTCCATCAGTAGATGAGTGGATAAAAAGCTATGGGATTTACACGATGGAATACTACTCATCCATAAAAAACAAAAGAAGAAAATTTTACCCTTTGCGATAGCCTGGGTAGGCCAGGAGAACATTACGCTAAGTGAAATAAGCCAGTCAGAGAAAGACAAATACTGTGTGATTTCACTTACATGTGGAATTTACTGAACAAACTGAAACAATAAACAAAACAAAGACTCATAGAGATCAAGATGAGAAATATGGGGTGTTGGGGGCGGGTATTGAGGTGAAGGGATTGAGCCAAAAAAGGGGACTCATGGACATGGACTACAGTGTGGTGACTGCTGGGGTGAAGGAGATATAAGGGGGATAAATGGTAATGGAAAAAAATGCAATAAAAATGAACTATTAAAAATAAATAAAAATTTTAAGCAACATCATCTATGGTTAGAAACAATACAATATAATGGGTAAGCTTTTTTTTTTTTTAGTCAATCTGTCAGAATTTTAATTCTGTTTCCGTAATTCAATAGGTATGTGATCTTCAATATTACATAACTCTCAACTTCAGTTTTATATCTGTAAACATAATAATATTGCTGCCTACTTTAAGGGTTTGTAATAAGGATGAAATAGATTAATCTGATTCTTAACACATTGCACAGAGAGTGATGACATTAAAATGATTACTAAGTGGTCACTCTTATTATCAGTAATTTTCTCAAAAATTTATAATGTAGTAATTATTATCTCCATTTCACAATTCAACTAGAAAGAAGTAAAGAAAAAAAAGCCTTAGTTTAAAAACAAAATGCCTGCTATTACATAATTAAGGGAGTATTATGCTTATGAGACTATTGTCAATTGCATTTGGTCATTAACTTACAAAGTTTTAATTCATTTTTATCCTTTGGTTCTAAAGAATTATTAAAGTAAAAAAAACAGTAAATAAACAATTTCAAAAATACATAGGAGGAGCAGCATTCTAAGAAAATGTTTGTTAACCTTATTAATAAAAGTACATTTTGATATAAGCAAACAAACACTGAAAAGTGATTTATGTTAAGTGCACTGAAGGGCAATTTTTCTATTGGAGTAGGCAAAAGAGTTAAATTTTTACCATTTGGTAATACATGGAGCGTATAATCATCTGTTCTTATTTTGTGAGTTTTTCCATGTCAGTAAAGATATATCATTAAAATTCTTTATGGAATTAAAAAGGTTTGTTGTCCTAGAAACAGCTATAAATTTTTTTAATGAAAACTGCTTAGTTCACTATTGCAAAACATTTTAGATGGCAGTCCAAATTCTTTCAGACTTAAATTTGGGCTATATGATTCTCCCAGAAGTTTATTTTGTTGTACTATATTGGGTGATCCCAAGTATGAGATGTCCTAGTAAATATAATTTTCCTCTTTGATCAACTCTGGGGGAACATGATAGAAGAGCACAGAGCAATACATGAATCAATATATTTTTATTTAGTCAAGTAGCACTTTTCTGAAGCACAAATTAATGTAAATCAAGCATTGCTAGAACTCCGACCTTTGAAATTAGACTTGCATAGTCAGATTTTCCTAACAAAGTGCATGTTTACAGTATATTTTATTTAAATCAATATTCTTTATGCATGAGCAGAGAAAGGAAAAGAGAAAGGCCAACAGCAAATAAAGAGAACCCAAATGATTTAGCTCAGCAGAGTGGAATAATGAGCCAAGCTTTCCCCAGGGTCCAAGGCACTCTGTGATATTTAGCTAGGCACTTACAGAAGTGTATTCGCTCTTTCAGGTCATTAAGATGCCATTTTGTGCACTGCCATAGTCAACTTACTCTCTGAGGCATCCAAGTTTCTATTGGGGAATGAATGCAGCTGGGTGAGGGGTATGGGGGCTGAATAAACTGCATGATTAATTTATAGTTTGACTGCAATGTTAGTTAAGAGGTAGACTTAATTTATTTGGAGGGAGCAGTTATCACATGTGTGTTGGATTGAAATGAACTGGAGCACTGAGTTGATAACATGAAGTGAAAAAAAAGGCAGTATTCCTCAAATATAATAGCACATGTAAAAATATCCCTAAACTCTATCAACTGGTATAGCAAATTATATTTTGGGTACCACTAATAAAGATGTTATGGAAATATTAAATACTTGTCAGCTTTAACTACAAATCAAAAAGAAACTGCATGTGCACCACCTAGAGTAAAAAATTATAGTTTGAGTCAATTGAATCACACATTTAAATCAATTTAGGACCCCTACCTTGTCCTAATCTATAATATTAAGTTCTTGAGAAAGTTGGTTGGCATAGGAGAATGGTTAGATGAGAAACACATCATATTTCAGGGATATGTCCTGGGTTTTTCAGTAGACGCAGCATCTTATTCTCATGTCCACATATTAAACATATTAAAGCTCTGGTATCCATTTTCATGTTCTTTCCCAAAACAGATGCCCTGATCTATTAACTCTCCTTACAGGAATGATGGAGCTTCCAGAGTCCTGATTGTTCCCCAGGTTTTCCTTAGAGAAACACCCTGGGTAACTAAATTATCTGGGTAACAAATTGTTGTTGTTGTTTTTTCTCCCTACTGTTTATTAAGTTATTAAAGTCATTAAGTCTGACCCAAGAAAAAATTATTTAAATTTTTATAAAACTCATCCAGGGTAAACAATTTCTGCTTGCAGAGTGACATCAGCAAGACAATGAGAATTTTAAAAAATCCTTAGTGATATTGAACTTACAAGAATGGCTATAAATATATTGAACTTGTTTGTGGTGTATTGAATATGAATGCATCTTAATAATTGCATACTAAGTGCTAGAGACAAGTTAGTTTTCTTATCAATCGTATGATTATTAAACTTATTTCTCACCAAGAAAATAAATTGTAGTGGTAAACCCTTTCATCACCTTACTGTATAGTAGGCATGTTCTAAGCACTCTAGCTATATTAATTTATATTTTCAATCTTATTTATATTTTTAGCCTAGGTTCTATTTGTATGTCCATTTTTCGGATAATAAAAGTGAGGCATAGGGAAACTAAGTCATTTGGCTATTGCCACACGAGTAGTAAAAGACAGATTAAGGATTCAGACTCATCCAGCAGGTCATCAAGTCCAGGCTTCTGGCCACTATACTACGACCCCCCTCAGTGTCCTTGTAATTTTGCTGCAGATACACTTCATGGGTTTTTATAACAACATGCTACAGTTCAATGCTTCCCAAATATTTTCACATCATTGCACACACACAAAATGATCATATTTTTCCATCAGACTGGAATAAAAGTATGAGATTGCTTGTGGCCAGAGGTACCATCCTAGGGCTTTCTTCTGGCCATCCTGGGGATTGAAGGGATCAGTATCTCAGCATAATACTATGGTATTCTAGACATACAAATATGCCACAACACAATGGACAAGAAGCTTTGATTTAATTCTCTACAACCAGTTACTAGAGGTACAGTTTTCCAAGGCAGATACAGATCCTGAAATATTGCATATAAATTGCTACAAATTTTAGAAACAGGAGCTTACATAATACAAAGAAGAAAAGAGGAAAACCTGAAGAGAATTATTCACATACAAATAAGATCAATTAGGTCATGGGTCAACTATGTGATTTTGACTCAGAATATCATCTTAAGCAGCCCACAGACATGCTTTTGAAGACCCTAAGACTGGACATCTATTTAGAGATACCCATTACCTGCAAATTCAGTTTGTTTTCATTAATATTTCACTGGGGACCTGAAGGATTTCTCTGTGAATCAAAAGCATTCATTGTATAGACAACTTGTAATAGATGTAGTGCTGATGAGAGTAATCAATGCAATCCAGTATAAATAATTTGCCGTGTTGCAGGTGGATCACACTTGTAATTTATGAAGCCTTGTAATTGGCATTATAGAATATGCTCCGGGAGAAAAGTATATTTTAGTGTGACTTTTCTCTCTCCTCTCCTGGGCCTCCAGGTTAGCCTTTTAGGTTTTTTTTTGAGAGTAAAGAATGAAGTAACATATGTGTTATGCTAGTGCCCTTTTTACAATCAGTCTATTGTCAGTCCAGAACACCTAACAATAATTGATATACTTGTTTAGATGGGAAAATTTACAAATAAACTTGTCCCTGATACAAATTTAGCAGAAACAGAGACTTCATCATCTACAAGGAGAAAGCATTGTCAAGTGCCCTGGTGCCTTTGAATAATATCTGTGTCTCTAATTTTCCAATGTTCTAGACAGCCCATCTCCCAAAGAAAGTATAGCACTCTTAAAGTTTCTTTATTTCTGAATTAAATAAATGAAGTTCTATGTCCATTTTTCTTAGACAAGTTAATTTAAGTCTATGTTATGGAGTTAATCTAATATTACAGGCTTGTTTTTCTTACTCTTCATTCATTTAAGCTATTCGAGTTTCTGCTAAAGATCAGGCATTATTTAAGAACCGCAAAGAAGAATAGGACACCCTCCAGGCCTCAAGGAACTTGCAGTCCATTGGGAAGAGATATAGGAAATCAAACATTTAAGCAATGGTAGAATCTGGGAAACAAAATGCTGGGCTTGGATGAGGTAATGGGGCGTTGAGGGCACAGGGACTGTAGCAGCTACCGCTGTTTCTTTATAATTGATGATAAAAATACCACAGAAGAGAGCACATGTGAATTGGGCTCCAATGTGTGAGGAGGTGTTTTCCAGGCAAGCACAAATAAGAAAGGCATTCCAACCAGAGGGAGTAGCATCTACAAAGGAACAGCGCTATGAAAGGAAAGGTGTGTTTAGAAAATGATCCACGGTTTATTAGAGGTAGATCATAGGATATGCATATGAGGTGGTGAAGTGGGAATGAGAGGCCTACTCCCAGAAGGTGAACCAGAGAGACCCCAAAGAAAGTCAGAATTTGAATGTCTTTGTGTGTCCCACTCACAAAAATAATTTGTTTTTGTTCCTTAGATTACTATTCTCATAAAAAATCTGCCAGTATGAAATAGCTTTCCTTCTCACTTCATTATAAACTTCTTAAATGTCTTAAATATTAACATTCAAGTATATCAACTATTAGTGTTGGCAAACTGTACTATCTCAGTAACAGGATTCTATCTATTAGTCTTAGGCTCTCTGATCAGGACTGAGTTATTTAAATTCTTATGATGTTTTCCAGTTTAACATCCTTGTTGTACTTGCAGCCAATATTATGGACTTGCTAGTACACCCTCAGAAACTGGGAATTCAGTCACATTCTATAGAATCAGTTTTATCAAAGGTACATTACAATGGATAAATCTAAAAGTAGAAAAACATCAGCTCTGAAATATATAGGATAGAAATAAAGAGTTTTAAGGTCCTAGGTATACCACAATTCCCTAAACTGATTTTGAACTTTTAGCTTCAAAACAAGAATTCTTAACCTGTTCTACTACCTCTGCAAGCTACTATGGATATTCTCCTTGGACCATAAAAGCTCTGTTTCCTAAATAGGTCAAAGTGTTTCTTTCTGCATATCTTATTTTATGAATGCAAGCATGTATAAACTTTAAAATTCTAAGTCAATAATTTGTCATAACAGTAGCCTTATTCAGGCTCCTACATGAATTTCTTTAAAAGAAAGAAAAATTAAACCACATGGATTCATTAATATTATTCAGTACACTGTAATTATAGAATTTTTCAAAAGCTTCCTTCTAACTGCTTCAAGTCTTTAAAATTAATACAAGCACACATATATGCCCACCATTGCACACACTTACACATACTTGTATCCATACACACAAACACACATGCACACATACACACACTTTTCCCTTGTTTATTAACCTCTTTCAAAAGTGTGCTTAATGAGAGTAAGAGTTGGGGAATTGAAAGCAATAAGAAGCAGAGTATTTGGGGTGAGATAATTATATTAACATAGATGTCTACCTACCACCTTCATGTATATTTATGGAGATACAAAATGGAATTGAGGAAAATTTCTACCCATCTGGAAACTAGAAAGGATGCCATCAAAATTGGAAACTCTGATGGCATTATTGAAGATGAAATGCAGACAGGACTGAACCAGAAGAGGCATGAAGACCTCCAAAATTCAGTCTGTCTAGTAAATAAGGATGGGAGAATTTTAAAATACCTTACATAGTTCCATTTACACACGTTTGGGGTACAGAGAGAGAAAGATAGTTTTGGTAGACCAGATGGCTACAACAAGCCCAGTGTCAATTATCAGTAGGGTTTTTATCCTCCTAGAACAAGCAGCCAGAAGAAAAAATATCAGTAAAGGAGGACTTCTTTGAAGAATAGATTGTTATCCCAGAAAGAAAACCTAACTGATTAAATAAATGTCCTCATAGAGTGAGCTGCTACAAGAAGCTGACAGTGATGGTTGGCAGTGACATGACGAGCATATTTGATAATCAAGGCAGATCATTTTTTAACTCTCTTTCCTCTATATGATAAAAGTAATAATCATGTAGTAATCAGTAATAATCATTATTTTACTGAATTTTTAGTTTTAAAACAACCATTTAAAAGAATTAATTTTATTTTTTAAAATATTATTTAAATACAATAAAATAAATAAAATTTGCACTTAGCAATAAAAAATATTGAAACTGCAGTTTGCACTCTGTTTCACTGCTTTTTTAAACACAAAACCTCCAGTGGCCACAGAGAAATACAGACTTGAAATAACAACAGCTCTGTTTATTAATTTTTACAATCACTGTTTTAGTACAGAAATAGGTAGTGCAATGAGAACTGAAAAACTTAAGCCAGCATTATTATAGTTGTGGCAAATGGTAATAATATAAAGCAAACTGACTTTTAGTTGACTTTTTACTATTTCTAAAGTCTCTATTGATAATGTACCTCCCAATCACCTGCTCTCTGAGCTGTGATAATCCGAGTGAGTAGTAGATTGGATTTTGCAGTTATTTTTGTGTAGTTGAGGATAAACTCAAGAAATAAACCAAGAAAGAAAGAAAGAAAAGAAGTGAGAGAGAGAGGGAGAGAGAGAGAGAGAGAGAGAGAGAGAGAGAGAGAGAGAAAAGAAAGAAAGAAAATAATGCAATCAAACCCTGACCTGTATGCCTCAGATGGTTGGGTGTTGTCCCACAAAGTGGAACGTTGCTGGTCCAATTCCCAGTTAGGGCACATGACTGGGTTGCAGGTTCAGTCCCCAGAAGTGGCATATATGAGAAGTAACTAATAGGTGTCTCTCTCTCACATAGATGTTTCCCTCCCTCTCTTTCTCTCTCCCTTCTCCTCTCTTTAAAAATAAATAAATAAAATCTAATAAGAAAACAATGCAATGAAATACGTTAGATGTAAAGGAGTCAGAGAATCCCAACTAGAAGACATTCCAAGAAAAAATGAGACCATTTTTTTAAGAAATCACAAAATCAATAATAAATAAATATTTTTGAAAGTTTAAGCTGAAGGAAGGCCTGAATCTTTATCAAAAGGGTTTGGGGAATATAAGATGTAAATAATGAAAAGAGAGTGTATTGTAATGTATCCTAATCATGACCCTAACCTTTCAAAAAATATAGGGGTGGCAAACGTTCCACTACTGTATATAGAAAGCAGATAACCTACAAAAGAACAAAATTCAAATTAGATTTAGTTATCTCCTTCCCAACACTAATTATAGAAGATAATCAAGCACTATTTCTGTGTTTAGAAAAGTAAGCATCATGAACAAAATATTTAACCCAAGAATTATTTATCCATTCTTGATTTTGTTCGTGTGAAAAAGTTATAGTATGGCATTTTCGGTCACCCGAGTGGTCAGAAAAATATATCCACCCACATACTTTTCTTTGATATTGTGCTCCAACTCAAAACAGGATGAAAATAACTCAAAACAGAGAAATATTGGAAAGCAATTGTTAATAATAACAAACTGGGAGTGGTATGGGAGAGGAGATGAAAACTAAAAGCTAAATTTTCGAGACTTCCGGCCAAGATGGAGGCTTAGACGGACGCGCTCAGTCTCCCTCTACAACTAGAGAGGAATGCAACTACTTCAAAACAAAGGATAACTAGAAATTCCAGAAAATAAAACTACACGGAAGCCCAACATATGAAGTTATAAACCAGCGGCGCCCTTTGGGCAGGTAAGAGTTAAAGAGGGCAGCGCTGTTTGCGGTCGCACCTGGAGCGGCGGGGAGAACAACCCCGGCTGCAGTCGAACCCCCGGCAGCTCGCGACCCCAACGCTGGGGAGAGCAGCCACCACATCGCCTTGAACAGTGAGGCCCAGGGGGGCGGGAGGACGGATCCCGGTCTCCTAGCGGAATAACTGTGTGAATCCATCTTGGACCCCCGCCCCCAAAGAAAGCGCCACAGGGCTGCGAAATAGGTCGCGGACAGGCGCCGGTCGCTGAATTGTGACGACAAAGCACCACGGCACAGCAAGAAAGGCTGCTGAACGGCGCCGGTCGCTGGGTCATTACGAGTACACAGGCACTGCCCCCTACAGCCGGCCCAAGAAAACAAAACGCATCTGTCAAAATGTGGCAGACAACTATAGAAATCCCGGTGGCACAGCTCACCAGGCAACAGATGGAGAACCTGACAGATGAACAGATAAGAAACCTGTCAGATGATCAGTTCTGGGCCATTGTTATCAGGTGGCTTACAGAATTCACAAAAGATCTGGAAAAAGATGAGAAAGAAGCGAAAAACACTCATAACGAAAGGAACAAAACCACATACGAGACAGATGGTGAGGAAAAAAAATCCAGAGTTCATTTCAACAAACCGGAATATGGAGAAGGAACAAGCAGTCAACCAATGCAGCGAGAGGAAATGGGAAGCAACGATGAGAAGATCAGAAACCTCTGGGACAGCTATAAAAGGCCCAACATAAGAATCATTGGTTTGCCAGAGAGCGAGGAAGATGAACTAGAACTTGAAAAATTGAGTGAAAATATAATAAAGGAGAACTTCCCAGACTTGGGGAAGGGAATAGACTTACAGGTCCAGGAAGCACAGAGAGTTCCAAAAAAACTGGACCCAGGGAGAACCACTCCAAGACACATTATAATCAAAATGTCAAAATTAAAGATAAAGAGAGAATCTTAAAAGCAGCAAGAGAGAAGAAAAGAATTATGTACAAAGGGGTCCCAATTAGACTATCAGCTGACTTCTCAAGGGAGACCCTGCAGGCAAGAAGGGACTGGCAAGAAATATTCAAAGTAATGAAAATCCAAAACCTACAACCACGAATACTCTATCCAGCGAAATTGCCATTCACAATAGAAGGACAGAGAAAGTGTTTCCAGGACAAAATAAAACTGAAAGAGTTCATTAGATCCAAACCACTGTTATATGAGATGTTAAAGGGACTGGTTTAGAAAAAGGAGGATCAAGACAATGAAATCTAAAATGAAAACTGCATCACAAGAAACAACAGAAGCTAGGGAATTGAAACAAAGGCAAACTGAACAGGCAACGAGAGTGGAAAAAGAACTATAGGTACGGGGAACATATTGGGGGGAGGTCAACAGGGAGGAGGAATGGGGAGAGGGAGGGAGATGATATAGGAATTAAGGATCATGGTTGGAGGGAATGGAATAGACAGAGAGAGGTTGAGAAGAACTGTATGCACAACTAATGGACATGATCTAAAAGGGGGGGACAACTGGAGGGAGGGGGGCCACCGGGTGGAGGGGAGCAGAGGGAAGGGAAATTGGCACAAATGTAATATTATAATCAATAAAACACATTAAAAAATAAATAAAAGCTAAATTTTCCTCTACCTTTTAACTACTACTTGATTCTTCACATTGAACCCTAAAGAAAAAAATACAGCACATATAATGTACAAAACAGGAAAACATGCTTTAGATTTTTAAAAAGGCCCACTAAGTATGAATAGAAAAATAAGATAGTATAACTAGTAAGGATTAAAGAGGCATAAAATGATGTGATGATGTGATGATAAAAGCATAAATACATCAGAAATGATTATTAATATGAGTAGACTATGTTTTCTATTAAAAGGCAAAGATTGCCATGGTAGGTTAAGCAAAAATTCCAACATTTATAATCCAGATGTCAGATGGGATCATATTTTCCTATGAGATTAAGATAAACAATAACTCATTGTCTTGTCTCACAATTTACAGAAAGATTAATTCTCTGGGATGGTATATTTCTATAGTTATTGCTGGACCCCAGGTCTTCTAATTTCTGAACTCTAAGTCTCACTTGCATCTGATCTCCTACTTCTCCAGCTCTTGCTCTTGCCCCTTTCCTGGGTTTCTTCTACCCCTCCTCCCTAGAAAGGCAATGGTGTAGTTTGCAGGGATGTCTGCTTTGGAACCATGAAAATATGTTATGTAACCCTATTGTGTCCTTGCATCCTCAAGATGCTCTGAAAATCTCCAGCCTCTCAAATTCCCAAGAACCTTTACCATTGTGCTTGCAGAAAATTCAATAACTCCCTTTATTAAGCAGAGTTTATTTAGCTTTTGACCTACAAATAATCTTCTATCCTGTTTTTGCTTTTCCAAAGTCTTATTAGTATCTCTACTCAAACAGCCCTTCTATTCTGGGTCTCACCTTTTAACAACCAAGAAGAATGGGCTTTGAAATTGTACTACAGAATTCAATTTTCCTCTTCTGTAAGTCTATATAAATGCCATGGAGCTAGAGATTCTACTTGCCCACCAGTATAAATTATGCCATCACCTGCTCCCATAATCATTCTCAGTTTCTCAAGATTGGTGTTATTACAGTCTCTTTGGATTTTTAATTAACCTATTTTTCTTTATTATAAAAAATATTAGTTATATAAGAAGAATCTAAAATAAAATTAGGTAAAATATTCAAAAGAAAAAACTGACCAACTACTTATCAAGTAAATGTAAAAAAGGGGGATATAAATAGCTTTAAAAATCAAATTCAGTAAAAATATTATGTGAGATACAGTCATGATTTTATATTGCTAATAGGTACAGCTCTCAGTAAATATTCAATAATAATTGACATTTTTAGGTCATGTAGTAAAACGTCAAGAAAAAGACATTAAAGTGCCAGAAATACAAGAGATTTACAAAACATAATTATGGGGAAGATCAATGTATTTCATATACATTTCCCTGGCTTTTTTAAAAAATAAAAAAGTTATTCGATAAAGTATTCAAATTCATAAAGGGATGGATAAGAATCAAAACAATAAACATGAAAGTGATTGTTAATAATAATAATCTAAGAAGTTGTAGAGGAGAGCAGAGAAAAAGTATAAAAAGTATAAAAAGGTAACAATAATAATTCTACTCTCAAAAAACATATTAAGTATGGATGAGGTACTTATAGAAAAAAATTCATTAAATTTAAAAATAGAAATCATTTGTCATAAAATTCTAATGCAATAAATTATAAATTAATATAATTCTAACACAAATCTCAACAGTTCTTTTATAAATGTGTTGGTATAATTTTCCAGTATATCTTGAAGTATAAATGATGGACAATCTCAAGAAAATATTTTATAAGCATATTAATGAAGGGAACATATTTGATATAGAATATTATTATGGAAGAGCAATAATTAAAATAGAGTGACACTGGCATAAGTATAGAATATAAAACAAAGCCCCAAAACCCAACTGTGTATGTACATGTTATGTGTGTGTGTGGGTGGGTGTATTAGTGTATGTGTCATTTTATATCAAAAGGAGGAGATGAAATGACTATTCAATAAAGCATATTGACTGCTTTACTCTTTTATACTACAAAATATAGTCCCAATAGAGTATTACAGTAAATTTAAAGAAGAAAATGTGAGAACATAGGATCCAACTGATAGTTTTTGTAAATATTAAAAATAGGATAGAACAGCATTAAATTAAAAAATTCATATAAACATCAAATTTTAGAAGCAAAATAGTAGGTAAATGATAAATGTCATGCAAATATATGTAACATATATAACAAACAGGAGTTATCACTATTAATGCATAAAGATTTTTATGAATGTGCATATATACACACACAATCTTTATTGAATAAGAGAGGAAAGATCATCAAAGGACATTGAGAAGCTGATTATAAGTACAGAAATAAAAATAATCCAGTAAACACACCAAAATAATCAGCTGTACTACTAATCAAAGTAATGCAAATTACAACAACGATTAGTACAATAACAAGTCTACCAAAGCAACCAAGGTTTTTTTTTTTTTTTGTATTTTTGTGTTGTGTTGTTCTACGGTAAATTCTAGTGTTGGCACAGCTGTTAGGCTATGTCTGCCCTCTCACACTGTGGTAGGATTGTCAATAGTAATTACTCTCCAGTGAGGTTTTCAAAGAATTAAAAGCCTTAAAATCTTTCCATTCAGTTGGACTCAACAGTTTCACTTTTAAGATACAAGTAATTAAATATAAAAGAGAAAAATTAAAAACAGCCTAAATTAACCCAAACCAGAGGATTGTTTAAATAAATGATGAAATAAATGAAAATATAAAATTTTAAACAGAAGAATATTGATTAGTGGTAAAAGAAAAGTGTTCAAGATTTATTTTACATTAAAAAATATTTCCAAAATGCTCTGATTTTGTCAAAGCAAAAATAGAGTTGTGTACCAAAAGCAAGACAGTGGGAGTGGGCCTCTTTGGACAGGTGACATATTTTTTTACTGACATTGTTTAGAATTGTGGGCAAATGCTGTTAATAAAAAAGCAAACCCACTAAATTTTTTATTATTGCTCTTAAATTCTCCACAAGCAATGAATCTCACATATCTTGAAACCTGGGCAGACTCTCCCATCAATACCTAACAGGATACGGCTCTGAAAATGTATTTATGTGACTCATAGGCAGGAAGGAAGACTTGACAATAAATATGTATGTATGTATTTATTTATTTAAATTTTTAATATAGTCAAAAGTTATTACTACTAAAGTTTTGACCATGCAGATGTATAAAAAATAAGAATTCATAAAAGCAATCTTTTTTCCCCAAATCCAGAGTTTGGCACAAGATCCACTTGCTGAGTTGAGTGGTATAGGTATTCCCCTGCTTTTAAAAAGTTCACATTACACCACTTTTACAAAGAATTTATATCAGTACCTACTTTTGCTAACAAAAAAACAAAAAACAAAAAACACAATCTGAAGAGGATTTTTGCTCTTATGATAAAAGGTGAAGAGCAAAACCATTGTTCAGTGTTTGTTTTGCCGGGAGCCCTTATGGAGGCAGTGTGCATGCAGAGAAGTGGGAGTGGCACCCGTCTCCTTCCCTAAGAATTACAGTCAGCATCTCAGCATCAAGCCATCAGGGCTGTGAGCATCTGTGCTTTATCTCGGTTTACTTTGTGCATTCCTTAGCAAGAAGTATCCTAAGGTTTCTGAAAAGCCTAAGAGAGCTCCTAAGGGTATTACACTTAGCATAACACTGGATGTAATTAAGCTTTCAATCATGGTGAGCAAATACAGACATTGTGCATGTGTTGAATTTGGGGTCTGAAAACTTCAAAAAATGTTTCATGTAGATTAATACAATTGCTTCTTCACTTTATGCCATTTAGTTTCATGAAAGATTCCATAGACATGCTCTACTTTCAGAAAGTGGGGGAAACTTGTACTTTCTGAGAGTCATCCCTGGCCTAGCCTATTCATTTCTTTACCTCCTTGATAGTAGTATGTTCCAGCACCACTCTAAGCCCATCCCAGAACTTTCATGCTTGCTGCTAGAACTATCTGGTATTCTTATTTCTTGTCCCCAACCTTTACCACAAGCAATGCCATACTAAAATCTCAAAAGCCTATCTCTGCAAAGCAAGAATGGCTGACAGTAAAGGAGAAGGGCATTTAAAAAGTAGAATGCAATGGTGCTAAATTGCCAATGACAACCATTTAGCCCCTTCATCTGACTATTGACCTACTGAGCTCCATGGATAAGAATAGCCTTGGCGTTTATTCATGTGGGTTGTGTGATTCATACTGCCTTTCCTTTGAGGCATTAGTAAAACTGCATTCAATATTCAGTAATTTCTCAAATTAAATAGATTCCAGTCTTGAAGAAAAGTTATAATTGCCAAGAAGATAAAAGTTATAGGAACTTATTTTTAAAAACCTACATTTCTGAACATTAAAACTCTGCCATAATGTGTCAAATATCTATTCAGGAAAACCTGCTGCATTAGAATCTGCAAAAACAAACTCTCCATTTTTTTCTGTTATGCACACAATGTCTCTCTTTAAAGTTTGTTAGCATGTTACCATCTTGCAACTTAATTTGGGGGGCTTGCCTTCTCCTGGGAAGGGTCTTGGTAAGTAACTCTCAGCAAAACCCATGTGCCTGGGTGGAGGCTTATCCAGTTTGTCCAAAGGATGAGGACTCAACCCTACCTCAGGCACTTGCCTATATGGCTTAGAGGATATAAGAACACCTTTGTCATGTGTTGGAGCTGAATGGGAGAAAAAAAAAAGTAAGAGGATTTTAATAATACAGTCATGTCCCATCTCAGTCCCCAACCAAACTCATCTTCTCCACAACTTGCCTAACCATCACATAAAATTCAGAACATAACTAGTGTAATCTAAATTTCTTTTAAGATTCTTTTTGAAGAATTTTTACTTCTCCATTATATCTATAGGATAGATACGCATTTGCCTTAATCTCTCTCTCCTCTTTTAAAAACAGACATTGCTAATAAGACTTAACTATTCCTAATAAAGACAAAACAAGCAAATGTTCTTGAGAAATCCTTTTATCTTTCCCTTCGAAATGAGTTTTGCTTCTCATATTTGAAAATGAAAGGTCTGGAAATTGACTTCAAACTGAAGCACTATATTTGAGAACCAAAACCTTTGGGAACTAGTCTTGGATCTACTGCTGGGTAACCCCTGCAAATGATTGCCCCTCATCAGTCTTGTTTACTCTTAGGCAAACAAAGAGTGGGATCAGAGACTGAATGTAGGGCCCCTTACAGCATACCAACTCAAAGTATGTTTGAGTTTATCTTTAAATAATAAAGCCTTGCTGTGAAAAATCACTGTTCAAATCCCATGGCACAGCTTCCTCTGATAATTCACTTCGAATTGGAAATAGCTCTTCTCTAAGGCTCATAAAAAACTGAGCTGAAAGTAGACGCACATTGTCTCATTGACACTTGTTAAATGTGGAATCTTAACATATCTCCTCTTGAAATGCAACTTACATGTGATGGAAAAAAGAAACAAAAAACAGAGATAAACTAGGTGAGTAATTAAGACTCCTCTAGAAGAGAAAAGATTTTTCACCACTTCTTTCTCAGCCCTACCTCTTTAGCCACTTAAAATCTGGTCACCTTTTTCTTTCTGGAGAATTCAGTAGTGATAACTAAATTCATCAAAATCCAATGCTCTAACTGTAGACAGATTTTGGGAACTCACTCTTGCTATTCTGACTGGATTCACAGGAGAGACCCAAGGCCAAGTCTAAGAATTGCAGGCACGTTTCCAGGCAATGAGATATCGCGCGTAATGACTAAAGCATCTGAGCAACTTGATGGGAGCGGGAGTCCTTCTGTTTGCATGACCCCTCTCGGTTGATGAGTGAATGAATATGTTCTCATTTATCCTCAGATGGCTCAGCTGTGGAGACCACACACATGGACACGTCCTGTCTTAGCAAAATGCTTTTCTTTCCCTTCAACGGCTTTTGTCACGGTCCTAATATGGCACCTCCAGTGGAGACCCTGATGCCTACCTTCCAAAATCATCAGAGAATAAAGTTGAAGGACTCCATTTTAACTCTTATTTTGCTTAATGTTACCCCAAAGTTGGACACATTCCCAAAGCACAGTTCTCAAAAGGGCAACTTTGTTTCTAAATAACATGCCCATTTAACAAGATACAGTTTTCTTTGGCTGCTATTTCAAAACCCCTTCCCAGGCCTCATGCCTGTGGTCACTTGTCTTTGGATGTCTTACAAATGGCCTCCTGATTGAGGTATTTGGGGGAGTATCTCCTGAGTCACTATGTATTAAAGTTGGGTTAAATATAATAAAATAAATATTTCAAATTAAAATGAGTGCTTTTAAATGTGTATACCAACAAGGTGAAGCCTTTCCAACTCAACCTGAAATGTATTTACACGTGTGATGAAAGTTATACATAGTCTTACTGGGAAGGTTTATAGTGTTAAATGAGTAAATTCAGCCTTGGACTTGAAAGGGCTTTGTTTATAGTTTAAATTAATGGCTACATGTTAAAAGATTGCAAAATAGCAAATTACTTGTAAGAAGAGAAAGTCTCTAGATACTGCCTAGGATTAGCTGAATAGATCCTCTGTCACCCATCAATTGCTCATTTCAAGTGGCCCAAAGTTTATTGAATTTCTGCAATTGGAAAGTTTTTTTTTGTTTTTTTTTTTTTTAATTTTCAAAAGTAAGAACATTTTGACTCATTTTGAGATTGCAGTATTCAGCCTGAGAGTACTCATCCAGTGCTGAAGTTATAAAAAGGTACTCTTACAACTGAGATGTTGCCATTTCCCTTAATAATGTTCATAGATGCCAAAGCAGATGTAGAAAATAGCTATTAAAAACAGAATTGCCATTCACATGCTGGGTCTAGTACATGTTACATCACATTATATTTCAAATATGACTGGTTTGGCAATATGTAATTCTCAAATTCTGTGAAAACAAGAGAAAGGTGATTAATAAAGCAAAACATTTCTAAACCTTTTTAGAAGGAAACCAAGTAAATCATTCTTATTACTAATATTTTGTACTGCTCCACAAGGCTAGAAATGATGGCCTCATAACCTACAAGATGAATATAAGAGGAAACCTCTGTATAATTTTCAAAGCAGCTATAAAATGGAAAGTAAATTTAACACGATCTTAAAAATGCAATATTGAAAGTGTAAAGATGCCATTTTGTCAATATTTTTTTGTCTTTTATGGTCTTCTGCATGTCATTGCTTCTCTTTCAATGCTTCCTAGGAACTAACCTTCACCAGTTTCCAATCTTCAACTTAAAACTAAGACCTCCACATGGAAACAGTAAAGATAAACACACAGATTAGAGGTAAATGCAAGGGGAATTAGGCATCTAAACAAATTCTCCATTTCACTTTGGTTCTCAAAGTGTGGTCCATGCACCAGCAGTATCAGCATCACCTGAAAACTTATTAGAAAGGTATGTTATTTGGTGTTACTTTAGAAACAGACACTTTGAGGCTGGGGCTCAATGATCAATATTGTATTTTTTAATAATTTATTTATTTGTTTATTTTATTTTTAGAGAGAGGGAAAAAGAGAAAGAGAGGGAGAGAAACATCACTGTGTGGTTGCCTCTCACTCATGCCCCCAACTGGAGACCTGACGTGCAACCTAGTCATGTGCCCTGACTGGGAATCAAACCAATGATCAGTATTTTTAAAAAGTATTCGAGGTGCTCATGATACATACCAAAGTTTGGGAACAACTTATATATTGGAAATAGCTGAAGTTCTTTCATTGAATAATGAAATATGCTCCAAATCCTAGATATGCTCACTAAAATGTGACAGTAGTGACCAGAGATAAAGACAGAGAACTGGATTTGGGTGAAGTAGCAGAGACATTAATTTGATCTCCAAAAAGTGTTCACTTGCAACATTTCACCAATCACAATGTGACGCTGAATTGTAGAACAAGCTCATTGAACAGAAAAATCACACACACACCCAAAAAAATGATTAATTGCTCACATGAACATATACTATAAACCAGGAATAGTTCTAAGTGTTTTAAATTTATCACACTATTTAATCTCCACTACCACCTTAACATTTTCCATTTTACCCATGAGGAAGCTAAGACCCAGAGAGAGTAATTTGTCGAAAATGCCACAGCTAGTAGTGGATGGCCATTTTCCTTGGAATATATTTTCTTGTCTTCAGCTGATGATAAAATTATGATGAAAATATAAACTATACATGTAATGTTCATAATTGCTAATCTATGATTTTTTAATATGAAACAAAACCCTTTATATAATTGTTTGTATAACTAGGTAATACTAATAACAATACCTATAGAACAAACCAGATAAAGAAAACTATAGCCATCATATGCTAGATATGTATATATAATCTTTCTTGACATGACTAGTTATGAGAACACAGACCTAACCTCAGCTCTGATGAG
This sequence comes from Furipterus horrens, assembly GCF_987537825.1. Lineage (NCBI taxonomy): Eukaryota > Metazoa > Chordata > Mammalia > Chiroptera > Furipteridae > Furipterus > Furipterus horrens. The sequence goes on along the minus strand of NW_028327175.1, from coordinate 53,936,402 downwards.
AAAGTCAGCTTTTGCATATCACCCTCAAGGTTCACTTTCAGGTTGAGCAGAATAACCTTGACGGGAGAATCAGCTTCTCAGAATATCATGAGCATTTCTGTTACCAAAGGGTCAGTACAAAGTAGAGACCTGTGAGTGGGTACAGAGGACTCACATCTGCAAACTCCCCAAACCAAAGGGAGGCTCATTTCTCTACTTGTTTTTTTCTTTGAGATTACAATCATTTAGAGTTTGCAATTTCCCACCTGTACAAGTACACCTTCTATTTAGTAACTTGTTTTTCATTTGGTATTATACCATTAAATTAGGGAAAGAAGGTTTTTTTTTTTTCTTTTTCAGTGATCAAGTAAAAATTCATAAATATAAAAAACATAATAGAAAACTTTCTTCCTTTTTCACAAATTACCACTAGTTGCTGCGGTCATTTTAACAATTAATTATTAGAGACCTATAACATATATTTATTGGAGTAACTCTTATCTAAGCATCACTAGAACTTTGCTTATTCAATTTTCTTGCTATCAACGAAGTCTTATATCTGCATGTATTCATGTTTTCTACCCTGTGTTTGCATTTTTGTCATTCTCTACAGTGTATATGCACATCTCCCGTATTCTGAGAAAAAAAATCTTTGTTTTACTTTATTTTTATTGTTGACACTATTACAGATGTCTCTATTTCCCCCCAAGATACAAATTGATATTTTTAAGACTGAAAGATATGTTCTGAAAGAATACAAGTGTATATATTTTTAAATAGATTGCATAATTTATATTTTAAAATATTGAGCAAGTGAGAAGAATGAAACAGAAACCTAGCTGTAGATTTAAGTTCTGAATGGCGATAGCAGTGGAGTGAGTGGGAAGCCAAGTCCTATAAATGCTGGCTGCAATCTGGTCCTGCACTATAATTAACTACTTGTTTGAAGTCCTTGCAACTGTTATACTGCTTCTTGGAGTGAAAACTGGTTGGAAGTCCACATAAAAATTTCACACCTGCAAAAGTAAGCTCTACCTTCCTTCAAGCTTCCAGACTCGGGAAACAAACATACATGAATGTCAAATAAACATTGCCCACACTTCCTAGTTGCAGAATGCTATGAGGGATCGGGAGAGCATTAAATAATACATACCTTTACATGGGGTTTCTGAAAATGATTCTGATAGGAACAGTGAAAATTGATAGTTCCATGGAATAGAAAGACAGGTTCACATAGAAAATCACCTTTTATAGTCACTTTAAAGACAAAAATTTATTAGGAGACCTGTTAATTTCACACCTATTGAAAGGCATTCATTTAAGCTAAATTAGTATTTACTGGCTATCTCTTGTAAATGAAACCACAGAGAGACACTGATGTAAAAAGAAAAAAAATTTTTTTTTCTTTCAGCACTAATTATTGAACATGTACTAGGCACCAGGCACTGTTCTAGGTGTTTAAGATTTGGGGTAGGGTGAGTGAAAGAGAAATACATTTCCACCTCATACTGTATATTCAAGTAGGGGGGACAGACAGTAAGATGCACAGCCATAATAAGTGCCATGAAGGAAAATAAAGCAACAAAACAGGATAAAGGGTGATGTCAGGAGGAGTACAGTAATCGTAGGTGACTGGCATGGATGAGCCATCAATAGGAAGGTGGTGAAGGAGATAAGAAAGGAACGCAGAAGGACGTCTGAGGGAAGATCATTGCAGGGAAAGTGCATGAGCACAAAGGCTTAAGGCAGGAGACACCTGAGTGAAAAACCAACAAGGAAGCCCGGGTGGCTGGACTAGAGTGAGGGAGGAAAAGAGCAATATGAGATGAAGACAGAGGTAAAAGGAGCCAGACTACTTGGAACCTTGTTATAGGTCACTGTAATGACTTTGACTTTTACTCTGAATGAGAGGGAAACCACTACAGGAATGGCAGCAGAGGTGAGAAATGCTCTAACAAGATATTTAAATGCTCATTCACAGATTCATGAAGAAAACTGCTATATCACAAGTCATTACACTATCAAAAGTGAATGCAATCACTAATATTTTATTAGCTAATAAACTCTGAGTGCTTACCATGTGCCAGGTTTTTTCACAAATGCACATGGTCAACCTGTTCTATAATGCAGCTGAGGGAAAGGAAGCTTGGAAGGTTCCTGTTGACTAGTCCAGTATCACACAGCAAGACAGAGCAGAGCCGCTCTGCAGATGCAAGCATTCTGAGTTCTGACTCCCTGGTTTCCTCAACACTCAGCAGAACAAACAGATGGCCTGATTTGCTCTGTACTGAACGTTGAAGAAGCCTCCACAAAGAAGGTAGCAGTTGAACTGGGATGGAAAGAATGAGTGGTTTTCCTGGAGGAGAATGGAAGCAAAGTCATTGCAAGCCAATAAAGGATGGTACATGCATACGTATAACTTGCTAGCCCCAGCAGAGGCCTGAGAGAGACCAGACAGGGGATCTTAATGGGTCTTGATCCAAAAGAAAGATTTCCTCTTTGCTGAGAGAACTTTTTCCTGTAACCAAGTGAGGATAAGAAAATACCTACTGAAAGTCTTGCTTGTAGACAACACACCCCTGTGTTCAGTTGCATATTTACAATACTATTTGACTTCTATAGACAGCAAGCGTTCTGAGGGCAGGAACCCGCTATCCTGTTTACTGTTGCTTCATAGCTCTTAACTCTGTGCCTCCAATAGTGTTTGGAAACTATTTGTTAAATGAAAACATGAGTACTTACAATATGTAAGAGTACTTGGTTACATGTGTTTTCAGTAGCAATATATAGTTCTATTTGGTAAATTCAAGTCCTGGAGTGGGTGTGAGGGGTAGCCATGCAAAGCCAGGCTCCATGTCCTTCTACCCAGGAGGAAAATGCAGCATGCACTCAGCAAGCATCTGCTACACTAGTGGTCAGTCAAACTCCCTCAGCCTAGAGGCCAGCAATTGACTCGACTCCTGGTTATCATTCTTGGAGTGAGTTCCCACAGATTCCAAGATCTTGTTATCAAAAAGGGAAGAATCAACTCAACTAGGAAATGAATAGACTTTGTTAGGTTATCAATCCCTGGCAGGGAACACCCCCTCATCTCCACGTCTTGCTTATCAGGATTAACACCAATGATGTCATACAGGAGACAATATGGGGATGAAACAAGTTCCTGTTCCCATAGGCTTAGCTTCTGTAAGAAAATAACACACTTCTGGAAAAGGAAGTTATGTCTGATGAATCTAGTATGATATGAGGGTCACAAGTGAGCATGTGTATAAAGGGAACCATTGAAATTCTATCAGTTTTTAAAATGTATCTAGACTTTAATAGGGACATTGTCAATGTTCTCTACCAGGATTTTAAAAGTAAAACTCCATTTGGATGGGAGACTAAATTTTCGGAATGGAAAGTAGCGTAGCAATAGGAATCAATTGATAAGGCACATGTTGATATTTACTCTAGGAAAAAGTACAAATGATGTTCGTCGTCGGCAGCCGTCCGTCTCGAGAGACGATGGTGTAGCTTCTTAAGAGTCTATCTGCACCGCCGAGAATGGCTGTGCAGTCCGACTCGGGAGTGACACGGTATCTGTCTCCTCCCATGTTGAATCGACATCTTGCGATGACGCTGGAGTGTCCTCTCCAGTGGAGCTGAAGCTACAGAGCCTGGGCAGGGTGATATGGAGGGTCTGCTGTTGCCCATGCAACAAATGATGTTGCTCCACAGAAATCATCCTGGGAAGTCTTTCTTGTAATATTTATAACTGATCTAGATTCCAGAACAATAATTATTTATATAAATTGATTTTCAGGGTTTCTGAATCACCTTAGATTTATATTCAAGTAACATATTTTATTGAAAAATGAATTAATCTAGGGTTTAAGAGCAGTTAAGTTTTTATATTAGAGACACCAGAGTTCTATTCTCAACTCCACAAATTACAGGTTAGATAATCTTGGAAAACTACTCAACCTTTTCAGATTCATTAATTTCCTCACTTATAAATTAGGTTCAAAGAATACTTCTCACTCTTATTCAGTATAGGTTATATAAGATAAAGTGTCTAACATACTTAGCATATACTTGCCACATTAGATGCTCTAAATAGGTACCACTGTAATTTTTAATCAGTTTCTCAATATTACAATGTTAGTTGTTTTTACTCTAAAAACAAAAACAAAGGTAAGGACAATTGATCCAGAACAGTAGTTCTATAATTGTGTTCTTTGGAGTCCTCCATCTGGTATCTGAGAGTTAAAAGCTATTGCTACAATGTTATTTTGTTTTTCATGGTATTGACACTTGTAGTGATGTTGAAAAAGCAGTTGTGAATAAGCCTTCTGATGTGTTGACAGCTACACCAAACTGTACTAGTCATTGTATTCTTCATCTATATGTAACCCTAGTTGTTCTTATTATTTTATTATTTCTTTTATCCTCACCCAAGGAGTTTTTTTTTTTTTTTTTTTTTTTTCCGTGCTTTTTACAGTGAGAGGAGGGGAGTGAGGAAGGGAGAGAAAGAAACATGGATTAAAGAGAGAAACATTGATCTGTTGCCTCCCATACATGCCTGGATGGGGGCTCATATGTGCCCCGAACAGGGATCAAACCTGCAACCTAGGTATGTGCCCTGACTGGAAATCAAACCTGCAACTCTTTGATTATGGAACAATCCTCCAACCAAGCAAGCCACACCAGCCAGGGCCCTAGGCACCCCCCACTACTTTTCTTAAGCCAGTTTTACTTAAGGTCCTTCATAATAAAATTCATTTTATTCATTAAAGTTCTATCCTTGAGTACACATCTTTTTAATATTCTGTGCAACTGAATATGAAGTAAACTTAAAGCATTCCTACTGCACATAGACAGACGTATGATGGTGGTCTCCAGGAAAATCACTTAAACAACTTTATTTATGGAATTCCATTTCTATTTATTTGAAAGAATTACTGAAGACAAATTATGGTTATATAGACTTGAATTTTTTTCAATAATGAACTAAGTAAACCTTTCATTTCAAGAGAACAACTCCCAGTACTTGTTGCAAATGATAAAATATGATTTCCAAGTGAAAATCAAATATAAAAAACTGTATCTACCATTCTGAACTTGAGAGTGTCACAAAGCTTAAAGGTTCTGATAGGATTGGTGAGTATATTAGTGAATGTGATTTTTTTTATATTCTAAAGTGAAAATATCAGCATTTGAAAAATCTACATAACTCAATGAACTGATTTTTTAAAGGACCAATGTATGATATTACAAAACCAATCATACATGTGTAACTAGTCCACTTAAAGTGAAAGATAGACCTATGTATTTTCATATAACAGCATAAAAAAAGCTTATTGATATGATTTGAAATTTTACACTACAACAGATCTATAAGAAACTGGCACATGTCAAATGTTGTAGAGTATCAATGAAGAATATCCACATTTATCTGGAAAAGCTACTATAATACTCCTTCCTATACCAACTACATATATGTGTGAAGCCAAATTTCTTCCATATATTTCAACCAAAGTAACATATGGCAACAAGAAATAAGCATGAGTATCCAACTATCTTCTAATTGTCATCATACATTAAAGAAATTTGTACATAGTTGTACAAATTCCACTCTTCTCATTAATTTTTGCTCTACACAATATAGTTATTTCATAAAAATATTATTTTAAAATATGTAATGGTAACATTTTAAATAAATGAATAACTTGAAATGTCTCCATTTTCATTTTTAACCTGATAAAGTCAATGAATATTACCCACATAAACAAAAGTCCTCAATGGGTTTTGAGATTGCTAAGGGATTTTATGAACAAAAAGCTTGGGAATGACAGATCTGGAACACGAAGATTCCACTGCATATACCTGCAGTTTGATCATTCCATGAGGCTTTTCTAATCAAATTTCACCCCTGGAAATAAAAAATGTAAAATGAAGTGTTTCATGTTGGATTAGAAACAAAACTACTATAGATAGATAGGTAGATAATTAGATAGATATAGATATATCTATCTATCATAGATAGATAGATATATAAATATATATGAACAAAATCCAAACTGCATTAATAAGTAGAAAGGCTATGACTATCAGTAATGACCCCAGAAAAGAACTATAGTATTATATTTTTGAAGACACTCATAGCTCAGGATTTGCTAATTAGTATATTTTCAGTTTAAAAATTGGTTTTAGTAGGTAAGCATGGGAACTTTTCAATTACCATCATAAATGTTAGAAATTGGCTTAATTAAAGATATTCAACATATTCGTAATTTGGCAAAGATGTTTCTGAGTCACATCCTATCCTTACCAATCCAAGTATTTAAATTCAAAAGATTTCTCTTTGCCTGATACAACCAGAGGTAAAAGAATTCTGCCTTTAGATTCCTGGGTTTGCTGTGGGTGATAAATTATACAAATTCATGGTTAGAGCTCCTAAAAGGACAGAGTTTCAAGAAGAGATTGCATGAACTGAAGTGTCTGTTTGCTAATGAATGTTCATTAAGGTTTAATGCATACATAGAGGGCAGAATTTGGTAGGGTGACATTATAAACCACCTAAAGGAACTTGAAGTTTCATGATCAAACTGACAAAGGGTAGATTTTTTTCTCAACTGCATTTAATTACTTAGTTGTGAGTGAGTTATGCTTTATTTTAAGACTTTTTTTTGAAAATGATATTATATACAAGTGAGTAATCATTTCAGCTTAGATAAAATTAAACTTTAATGGAAGTTAATATGAAAAGAAAAATGACCAGGGGCTAAGTTAATATTTACTCTCTCTTATAGTTAACCACTTAAAAATTTAGAAAATCTAATAAATAATCATTCAACAGACATTAAAGTGTAGGTTATAACATTATTATGGGCCCTATGAATGAGGAAGGAGAGTGACTTTCCATGTGTCAAATACCTATTTAATTTTAAATATAACTAAGGAACTAAATTCAGTACCTCCCTCCCATATCCTTAATCTTTGATAACAGTAATATTTGCATTGTGACCTTATCTTTCACTCTAATATAGATTATAAAATGATGGGGGAAAATTTGTACCTGTGAATTAGCTTTGTATGTGCAAATTATCTTTCGTATTTTATCTTTCATAAATCCTTGCATGAATTTAATTTTAGTTATGAATCTAGCTCATACCACATTTAACAACTGTTTTGAATCAAATATTCTGTATCATGCTATTCAAATTCCACAAAATAAAAAAGTATTTAAGTCATGTCCAATACTTTACATAAATTCTTGAATTGCTTCTTGAAAACTTCTATGGTGTTCCAAAAATAAATAAATAAAACTTTAAAACTTCCATATACTCCTTTGGAAAATAAGAGTTGAATTTCATATGATACATAAACATCACCACCATAGTGAGATGTCAACCTCATTGACTATCCTTAATATATGGCCTAATATATCAAACGTTATTAAAAGCTTGGCCAGCGTGAAGGTAGACTATTTATTTCCACATGTTTCTGAATATTAAGGTTTAGCAAGAAGATCCTGTGATATCAATCTTTCTTGATTACAAACAAGTACTTGTTGGGCACTTGTTTTGCTCAAAAAACATCTAGTCAGACAACTTGAAAGTCAGTTATGTGTGTGCCCTGCCATGTTCTTCTTTTGTATTTTTGCTTTTTTATTCTGATACTCACTTCAGATTAGTATTTCACTCACATTGCTTTTATAAATAAATGTATTCATTAACAGAGCAGGTGTGTGTGGGTGGGTGTAATATTTCAAATATTTTGATCAATTTAAAAAAAATTCTATAGGATATTATAACCAAGGACAGATGTGCAACATTAAAATATTTAATAAAAACAATTTTCAAAATGTGCTTACGTTTGACTTGATGTATCTTCATACTATCGAATTGAAAAAGACATTCTTAAATAAATACGTTGAAATTACTACTTTCACAAATAAGCATGATATCATTTTTTCCCTGGTTATCAAGACAAGTAATGTATCTGATGATACTGACTAGAAAACCATCAACTTCATGATGGTAATTCTTAACAAATCTCTTTATTCTTTGCTATTGCAGTTATAAAGCTGAATGTTAAGTTCACAGTTTGCATATTTGTGCAGCTTTGTTTAGAAAATGGGCTCTGTTGGTGTGTAATAAAAACACATCTGCTAAACAAAGAGAGAAACTAAGTTTGAGAAAGAAATTAGCAAGGAAACATTAGATTTAAAACTTCTATTAGAACTAAAGTGTGCTGCAAATGAAGTGGCCCTTTTCCCAAATATGCTATTCATAGCATCCATAATCACCAAGTAGCTGGCACTCCAGGCAGAGCCAGTAGATCCGCCACAAAAATTAAGCATAAAACAGAAGAGGAGGTAGCAACTGGAGGTGTGCTATCATTCGCCTGATCTCCCAGTATCAAATGCCAAGAAAGAATTTCAGAATGGTGCTAAAAATTTTTAACAATTATGGTGATTCTGTGTGTCTTTCCTCACTGGGTAAAGAAAAATTTTGAAACAGCTTTCTTTTATTTTCTTAGATTTAGGGTGTCAGCATTTTGACTTGCTCAAGCGCCACCTTATTGGTGAAGTTTTCTCTCTGTAAACATATGTACATATATGTGTATTTATATACATACAATCATATGTGTATGTGCATGTATATGTATATTGAGAGAAGATCTTACTCGTGGTGATATCATTAAAAATTTTTATTTATAAATTACCTATTTATGAATACTTATAATTTAAAAATAAATATATATCACACTCTCCAATTATAGCCTTGAAATAGCAGCCCCCTTTGTTTGCAACACCTAATAAGTTTTGTTTCCTTATCTTTTTATTATCTATCCCACCCAAAATATAAGCCTCATGAAAATAGAAATGATTTCTTTGGTTTCTCTGCTGTATCTATAGAACCAGTACCTGATGTACAGTTAACATCCATGAAAATGTGTTTAATAAAAGAATAAATGAATAAATCAAATATACCCTCTTTTTAGCACTAAGAGAATATTATAAACATCTGTCCAGTGTGTTTTTTTTCATTATTTATTTGTTTGTTTGTTTATTTATTTATTTATTTTTAGGGTGGGGGGAAAGGAAAAAGAGAGGGAGAGAAACATCACTGTGTGGTTGCCTCTCACTCGTGCCCCCAACTGGGGACCTGACATGCAACCTAGTCATGTGCCCTGACTGGGAATTGAACCAGCAACACTTGGTTCGTAGACCGACACTGTCCAGTATGTTTTGTTGTAATTCTGACTGAGTAAGTAGAGGTTCATTTTGATTCCATGCTTCTACAAAACTTACACATTTCTTAGAAGAAGATTCTACAGAGGATTAGATTATCTTTGTAAATAAGGAAGTATATTATGTCTTTCCTACAAAACATTATATTCATTAGAGAAAGAAATTTGTTTCTAGCTTATAAATCTATATTTGGCAACTATTATTATTTACAATTCTTTGTATTCTGTTTGAGAAGTCAAAATTTTCTATATATCTTTTAAAGTGAAGCTTGGTGAATACGTTTTCCAAGGAGATATTTTTTCTACTTGAATAAGCCAGCCTTGATAGTATCAATAAAGGAAGGGAGGGAGGGAGGGAAAGAGGAAGGAATTGAGAAAGAAAATAAATAAATAAATTCCCTAATAACGCCATGGAACATGTTCCTAATTTTTCTCTCCCATCGAATCTTAAAAGTAATTAGACATTAGAGATCAAGATTGATAATTGAGCTCTCTTTCACCAAGCCTAAACTCTTCCAGGAGCAGAAAAAAATCTTTTCAAGATGTAAAGCCAATCAATCATGTTACCCCCTATGCTTAACCCTGCAGGAGCTTCCCATTGCTCTTCAAGTGAGGAACAATATCCTCAACACTGTTTCAATGTCCACCTGGGCTGGCCCCTGCTTATCTCCCTACTCTCAGTAATCATCATTCTCTCATTTAGTCTATGAGCTCAGGCCAAACTACCTTCTCTGCATTCTCTTTTTGAATGTCAGGCCTCTGATCTTGCCGATCAGTCTGTAAAGCTTCTCTTCATCTCACTCCCTCATATTAACACTAATCATCATTGAGATTTAGCTCTGAGGTCCCTCTCTCTGTGAGTTTGCCTTTATTTCCTCAAGTTATCGTTGGAGGATAGACCCCTTTGTTACAGGCTCCAATATAGTTCCTTCTTTCGTTCCTTCCTTCCTTCCTTCCTTCCTTCCTTCCTTCCTTCCTTTCTTCCTTCCTTCTTTCCTTCCTTCCTTCCTTCCTCCCTCCCTCTCTTCCTTCCTCCCCTCCTTCTTTTCTTCTTTTCTTTATTATAGAGCTCATAACTTCATTTATAATCACACATTCTTTTGCTTTCTCATTTGGCTAATCCTGTTGCAGGATGTGGACTGGGGCCAAGGTGGGTCTGCCACCCCATCTGGAAATGGGTTCGTGGAAAGTCAGGAGAAAAGAATTTCTGGGATAAAGAAAGGCTTCAGCAGGTCCTTCAAAACATCCCCAGCGCTGTTGTCGGCTGATACTGGCAAAGGTGTGAATGCGGGTAAGACATCAGAAATGGGTTTCAACAGGAGATGCCCAGGCCCACCAGGGCCATGTCCAGCTGGGTTGATAAGAGGCACAGCCGTGGAGCGTGGAACCAAGAATGGATCCACATCTGGTCTCCTACTGGGGCTGGATTCTGTCACATCTTTATAACTTTCCGGTACATTTGTATTTAGTTTTCTCCATGGTGAATAAAGGATGCGAGGTGTAGTGGCAAGGTTTATTGGAGAGGTATTCAGGACATAGGTGTCCCTGAAGAGGCTGCCACACTGCCTCATACACAACCAGCTGTCTCAGCTGTCTCACTGATGAAACCCAACCTCTGGAGTTGCAGACCTGCACCGGCACCCGCCAGGCCCAGGAAGGCCAGGATCCAGAGATGTAGAACTTCTCTGTGTTTCATTTCCCCATCTGCACATCCCTGCCAAGACCCAATGGTGTCAGGTTCAGCCCAGCTACCCAGCTGCCACACCCAGGCCCCATGGCTGCTGAAGAGAGAGAACATGTACCCCAAGAATTCCAGCCTTTGTTGAGCTTTGATTATATTTCCTTGGGCTTGGGAGGCAGCAGGCTTTCTTTCAAATTAGTCTTCCTAACTCTTCAGTGGGCTTGTGCTGGGCCCTTCTCTTATCTAATTTTTTCCCTGGATTTTCCAGGGTTTCATGCCCTCTTCCGATCCAATCCTTTTTCCAGATTTTCCCAGGTAAGGTTCCTCCCCTTTATGGTCATCATTTTTGCTCTTACTGTCCCAGTGCTCAGCAAAGGAACTTCCCCCTCAATGGTTCTTTTCATCCCATCCCTGGTAGTCTCTGGGAAGCCAGAAAGGATGGGTTACTCCTGGGGAGATTGGAAAGCCAGTCTTTACTGCCCACTTGGGGGTTAACATCCCTTTGGCAGATGCAATCGTACCCTGGGGTGTCTAGGAAGTTATCACTTCCTAGTTAATCTTATTTAATTAGATGTCTGGCTCCTTCCTTAATATCTAGCTAGTTGTCTACTGTAACAATACCTATCTCTCCAACTAGTCTGTAAGAGAGCAGAGACACATCACTTGATTTCCTAGGTAGAGAACAGTGCCTGGCATATGTTGTAATAGGGGTCACTAATACTTGCTACATAAATGAAAACAGATTATTTTCAAACTGCATGGCTTGCCTTACTAATGGACATCAAGTCTTGAGGTGTGAAATTGTGTTCATGGCCTTTCCTTGTTGCTATGTACATAGCTAGTTAAAGAGCAGGAATGTAGAAGGAATGCCAAGCATTAAGAAATATCAACATAAGTGCTTCTTACCTGTGCTTGATAGCTATAAGTCCATCTAATGTTAGAACAGTCATTTTGATAAGGAGTAGAGAATATAATCGTATTCATTAAAAGATGCTATGTTCATTTTACCTATGATCTTCAAAAACATAACAATAAAATATTGATAGTAATAATGAAGATTGATAAAATGGGAAAGATTGAAAACGTGGAAACCAAGCACCCAGAACCTGCTGAACATTGCCAGGGAAATAAATATTTAGTTACTCCATAGTAAGAATGCCATATTTTGAGAAACATTTCCTGCCTCACAGCACAGAAGTTACGAGAGATCAGTCAGTGATCAGTCGGTAATACCATCCGTTAACCCAAGCAAGAGATGACACAAAAGTGATAAATGACGTGTCTCTTTAGAAACGGAAAAAAATGAATGAAGACTTCAAAAGTTAAAACTGGTCTGGCTTCCCTCTGAGATTTCTAAGAGGATTTTACATTTAAGTTTTCTCACTTGGCTTCTCCAATATTTTTATGTGGATTTGAGCCCAGAAAATGCCTATTTACAATTTCAGTACAAACTCAAATCAACAAAAATAAGTAGAATGTACCAAGAAAAGAGACTGAATATTGGATGAGCTTTTCTTTTGGGTCTGATATTGAATAGTTGTGTGACTTTGATGCAATAACTTGACCTCTCTTTTAAGTCTTAGATATTTTCAGTATGGACTGTCACTGTGCTTCCTACCAGATGCTAGAGAGGTGATAAATGTTAATGTTTCCTTTCACCTCAGTCCACACATTTGTGTGTGTGTGAACTCAAGGTGTGTTCCAGGGTGCTGAGAAAGCTTTCTTCGGTGTCTAGTCCAGAACCTCTTCCTAACCTGCCCAATGATGCATAGAATTCCTCAAAAGGGGCAGAGCACTTTATTCTATAATTAGCATTGGAAAGAGAAATTAAAATACAAATCTGCCTGGAAGAGGTGATACATTGAATTTCATAGAAAGACTTTAAAAACTTTCAAAGAGCTCTTTTTTATGAACATAAATTTTGACAGGGCTAAGAAGCTATGGGGCATGTGGTGTGATGAATTGGGAAGAATAAAAATGAGAAAGCTCAGAGCACCAAATGCACATATCACTTGCTTCACACCTTTGCCTGGAGCTGGCCCTGGGGAGCAACTTGGAGAGGACAGTTACACATACTTCAAGTGTTGGTAGCAAACACCTCACCTCTGTTCCCAGGGGAAAATAATCATCTAGGGTTGTACCTTGGGCCCAGTTCACATTGAGAACACTTACGCATATGAACAATGAGACCGAGCCCTAGGCACTGCACCTGTAAGAGCCTAACAGCTATAAAATAGCAAATGGATTATACTGGAACACCAGTATTTAAAACATAAAAAGCAATGACAGTTCAGGGAAGTTAATGTAACAACTTTTGCTTGTTTTGAATGTGTTTTTATATAATTTTTGTTTGCTTATTTATTTGGCAGCAAGAATGGAAAGCATATCTTTTAAAAATAGCCAAACAATACAGGGATGCCCTGGGCGCTTCATATCACCTTATACTTAATAATAGCATCATTTGCTAAGGATCACAATATAGATGGCATGTGCAATTACTAAGATAATGCAGAGCTGCTGACGGTCTCATTTAGTCTGATTTTCATAAAATAACAATTCAATTAAAATTAGTTTCTGTAGTTTAAGGAGTGTTCTGGCATATTCTAGATTGAAGATTAAATAATAGTGTCTTGACCTGTGTCTTATATTAGTTTCCAGCATATCTGTCCTCAACACCCTTCAAGGTCAGCTTTTCTTGTTTTCATGAGTCTTTTTTGGCTTTGTATTTTTTTCATAATCATTGAGAAAAAGTAAGATGGAAATGAAGTTCAAGAAGCTGCTGGGTCTCTATAAGTGTATGTAATTGATATCATGTTGACCCAGGTTCCAGAGGTCTGCAGAAAATATAGAAATAGGTAAAAAAATTAGTTAGTTGGTGATCTTTTAGAAAGAGACAACAGTTGATACCAGGGACTAGACCTCTTTGGGAACCGGACGGAAAAAACAGATATTTCAGCCAGAAAGAGGATTATGTCTGGGACCACTTAGATCATCTCTCCAAAAGCCCTTCACTTGAGTGACATTTACCAGATGATTCCCACTCGCCAAGGCTTTTGCTATGGGTGTATTAAAGACACAGCTGGCCTTCTGGCACCTTCTGGCACCTTCTGGTGCTTAGAAGTCTCTCTTCCGCAACAGACAACATTCTTTCTTAGCCTTGCTTAACAACTCAAGAATCTTTTCAAGATTTTGAAATCTAAACTTCTATCAAGAATAACTATTCTAATTATGATGAGGTTGGAAAATTGTGATAAGACTAAGCAGAAAAGGCAGGATGGGGAGAGAAAGGAAAGACATTATAGTAAAATTCAGAATCTGTAAACCCTAATACACCACTATAATGTGGCCATGACTGCTGACTCTTGGTATCATACTGAACTTAAATACTTTCAATAAACCCTCTTAAATGGTTTCAGGAAGGACTTCCTTAATATTAAAGAGTGAATAAAGAGTAATAAGAGACTAGTGTCCCTTTTGACATTTAGTCTCTCAGCTACATAAAGCATGTAGACTATCAAGACAGAGAGTATAGAAGTACAGATTTACAAGGGAGCCCTAGAAATCACTTATTTCCGACATCTGTTTCCACATAAGTCATTTTGAATATTTTTAAATAAATAAATCGGTAAAATCTTACCTAAAAAGTCTTCTGACAACCATACAGCATAGTTTTTTCTTAATAAAATATTTCAGTTAGAATTAGAAAGTTTCTATCATGAAATACAAGTTTGTTGGGCTACAATTTAAGATTATATCTTTTTCTGTAATGTTTTACCTTTTTAATATTGCTTTTCTTACACATATTTATGAATGTTTTGCTATATTTTAGATAAAATTATTGGATGGATTTTCTTTTTTTACTTTGTTTATGAGATTAGAAGTACTTCAGAATGCAATTAATTTTTGATGTTTGAGTTTGGTAACAGACTCAATTTTTATAAACATGTTTCTTCATGTTGTGTACCTTAGTGGTTGCAGTAATACAGATGGCAATGAGGAAAATTCTTGAGGTCAAGTTCATCTTGTGACTTGATTTCTCCAAGTCATATTAAGTTTTCACAACAATTCTGTGTTATAACTTTAGTATTCTATTTGAAGTTAAGTCTATGGGGGGAAATATCTCTTATTTAGAGGTGGATAATATACAAGGAGAGAAAAATATATACAGATATTTTATTAATGGCTCACTGCTTGCCTCAGGGATATTTTTGAGAATAGAGATTAAATTTACACAACAAAAAGTGCTTGGAACCAGGATTTTACTGAGTTTCAGCCTGGGATTGTCATCAGAGTGAAGCCAAGGCAGCTCTTAGCCTGGGCAAACTGGCTAGTAAAACATGCCAGGAAGTGGGGCTCTTGGTCAACCTTGCTGTCTCCCCAGAGCTCTCCCAGTGATAACTCTAACAGGATTCCTGAGAAACTTTAGACCCAATCAGTGTGTCCTACAAAGAACTTGCTCTCAGTAAGTGCTCACGCCACATTCATCTATTGGCTACTATAACTCAACCCCAGCTGAAAGGAAGCTAAGGAGAAAACAAAAATAATTAGTTTTTCCTAATTCCTGAGATATTCCTGTTCTTCCTGCACTATGAAAGCATGCCCTTGTGCAAGCCCTCAAAATGCCATCTAACCCCCACTGTCTTTAACAACTCCATTGTCTTTTATTTACTTATGTAAAGGAAGTTTTGAGCAGGCAACATGTGTGTAACCAAATTCATTAACAGCAAGATCCAGCTTACGTCTCACAGGACCGATACTTAAGGCAGTGGCCCTAGACATTGTAACACTGCCATGAAAAGAAGATTTGGCATTTTGTGTCTCAATTAGATCATTGCAAACCTCCAAACCAGGTCACTCAGGCCAATCATACTCCAGCTGGGAACTTAATTATTTAATCTGGCTGTCCAAAATAACCAGATTAACTAGAAAACTGCCAGGCTATTTAGATTTTTGATCTATAAATATAAAGCAGCAAGTAAAAGAAGTTCCATATGTTGCAGGTTGTAGGGAATTTTAGAAGTGCCAGCAGATCACTCCCATAAAGTGCTCTCTGGAAATCTAGAGGCAATGCGGCATGCAGGTGTTACCCTAGGATGCAGTCAGTATTCTGCAGGGTAATGATGCCTCTATCCTATGGTATGTTTAACACCTTTCTCTCTGGCAGATTTTGCATTAGGGGAAACATTCATAATGAAAATCAACCAGGTAAAGATCTGATTATTTTGGGTGATCAAAGAAAAACAATTTGGTACTTGGATATTGTTTTCCCTTGCAGAACAATAATTTTAATTTGTGCCTTTGGTTTGTTCTCCCCAACACAAAGGAAAATGAGAATAGAGTATGGGTCCTAAAATAGGTTGTACTTCTATGTCATTTGACTGCTCACTGTCTCTTACTGGCAGTGCAGAACAGGGATGTAGACTTGAGACAGGCTATCAGTCCTGGTGAAAGCAATCTGCTCAAAATTGAGGGTCTTCCATTCCTCCGAGATTGGTCTGGATCTGTACAATTATAAGGTCATTCATGAGAGAGAAAGTCCACATCTTGGGAGAGGGTAAATAAGCACAAAGCTAGAGACAAATTCAGGCAGTCAGAAACAGTGGTGTGCTCTGACCTAGAACGACCTTGATAACTGCTTGATTTTTCCTTTTTAAATGTGAAGAAACATTTTAATTGTACAGCATACATATACAACTCTTCGTTTTGGCTATGGGAAGAAAGGCAAGAAATCTGATTAGATTTTATGCTCAGCTTTATCTCCAGTGCATCATTCAAGGTCAGAGCATACCACTGTTTCTGATTGCCTGAATTTGTCTCCAGCTTTGTGCTTATTTACCCTCTCCCAATATCTGGACCTTCTCTCTCATGATTGACCTTATAATTGTACAGATCCAGACCAATCTCAGAGAAATGGAAAACACTCAATTCTGAGCAGGTTGCTCTTTCCAGGACTGATAACTTGTCTCAAGTCTGCATCCCTGTTCTGCACTGCCGGTAAGATGGACAGGGAGCAGTCAACAGGAAAACTCCCTTTGTTCACCTGCCCTGCAGTAGCACATACATTATAAAATAGAAATATGTATTTTTGGCATGCTGTAAAGAAAGTGTTAGTCTGAAGAGTTAAAAAAAAAGTGAACAATCATATTAACCACAGGAATTCATCTATTTCGTCCCTTTGCTTTTTTAATTTTTGCTTTTTATTTTTCCCCTAAACTGAGTAATATAGACATTTCCTAAAATAGGTCACTACAGTCCATAAGTGTGCATTTAGAAAATCTGCTCTAAAGCTTGAATTTGAACAAGACCATCAATTAAAGAGAAAACAAAAATCACTGACATATGCTGAAGTGTTGATGTCTCTGAAAGCACAGAAGGTCTTAACACAGACTTCTCTTGTTGAATGGTGGTTTAAAATATTTGAAAGAATGACAAAGGGTTTTCATTCAAATATTCTGTCAATGCATTAGTGACTTTCCTGAAATTTATTTTTTAAATCCTTTATGCTAAACCTACAGCCTCTTTCCCTCCGTCTCTCTCTCTCATAGACATGTCTGATTCTGTCAATGCACATGACTCATGTACAATTCATGTACATTGACAGCATCAGATATGATTTATTATTAAAAATTGGATAAGAGTGTTTTCACACAAGGATGTGTAAAGGGGTTTTTTAATGGCTCTTGTTACTTAATAAAAAGGAGTGAAAGCAAAAGAAGTGAAGTAAGTAAAAAACATTCTTTTCACTCTATGACCCCCTCCATCTACCAAAAGTAGGAAAGATTCTACATTGTAGAATTTTAGGTCCTTAGATTTTTACTCTTCAGTGATTTCTTGCATCCATAGAAAAATCTATACTCTAAGTAAAACACAATTTCATCTTTTTTTTTTAGGAAGTCACTATTTTTCTCATGTTTTAGCTCAGGTCCTCCAGAAAGCAGCGTCTAAAGCAAAAGCTTCAGTGTAGGTAGATAATTTGGGAAATGACCCAAGAAGAAGGAATCAGGCAGAAGACCTGAATCGTGGAAGGAGTGAAAGCCAAAGAAGGGCAGGTTTCAAACCACATTAATGGTGTATTTGGATTCATCTCTCTTGTCATTGTGAAGCAAAGCAACTTGACAAACTCCTGTAGTTTCCAGAGACATATTGGTTCACATCTGCTAGAGGTAGCTGAGCTTTTAAAGAAAAACGTTTCTCTTATAGTGAGATAACACGCATTTTTATGAAAGTAGTATGCTCAAGTACTGACCATAATAAATCATGATGGAAGCCATCTACTGCACCTGCACAAACATTTCTCCTGTCCTCTGTTATGATGGCATTATGACTCTCAGTAATAATGGAACAAATCTGGGTTTCAGAAGGGGCCAAGGGATCTTTCATAAGGGTAAGTTTTTGATAGTTAAAAATTGATTTCATCTATTTTGACTTAGTCATATATTTTTTAACTCAGTTTGGTAAATTCTGTTTTTCTAAAAAAGCATACATGTTTATCACTCTATTTTATTTGCTTATTGTATGGTCTTTATCAATGTTACTATTTTCTATCTTTCCATTTACTCTTATGCATTTATTAATGATGAATTTTCTTCCTAGTACTTTTGGCCAGATCCTGTATAGCTTTCTTATGGTTGTTGATTTCTAAATACTCTATGTTTTAGTGACATTTCTACTCTGTATTGATTAGCATTATGTTACTTTACACTTTCTAAATGATTAATTTTTAACTTTAGTCTATTTCTGCAAATTTCTAATATTATTTAAAGCAGTTTGCATAGGGTATCTGACCCATAAAACGTCTCTTTGAGTAATTTATTAGCATGTTAATTAATGGACACTAGAAAGGAAGTTACATTTCTATTAAAATGCATATATTTGAATATATTTAAATAAATCTTATTTAACTCAGATCATATTTATCATTATTTATGTTATATTGTTTTGTCAAATGTTACATTTTTTAATATTCAATTTTTGTTTTCTTTTAATTCTTCCTTATATATACAGCTTTTCTTGACTTATATTGTTCACTAAAATTTTATTTAATAGTTGACGCATACCAATCAAATCTTTGCATAAATTATATAGTTTAACAACATAAAAAGAATGTCTTTATTTTATTTTGTGCTTTTTTGTTTTTAATTAACTGTCTGATGTTGTTATTGTAACTAATGCCTTCTTACAAAAGCAGCTGCTTTAATGCTTAATCCTTTTGTGTTTCTTTAAGAATGCCATTTGGATTTTATTTTACTGTATTATCTTCCATTTACATTTGTTATTATAATTAAAATATTTGGTCTTACTTCATTTACTTGTTAAATGATTACCAGACTTGTGTTTTAATAATACTTTCTTGTTTTCTTTATTTTTTAATTTCTGCCATATGGACTCTTTGTTTGTTTTTTATATTTTCTGTTGTTTTAGACTATAATAACCCTAACTTAAATTCTACTCCTGTTGGTATTTTTTTATACTTAAAAATTGTTTGATTTCT